>NC_066850.1:9881665-10181665 GCF_001640805.2 Lates calcarifer
AAAAATGTCATAGTATAGTATGTTGTCAAAAATGGTCCAAAAAAAGTCATAGTATAGTAAGGGGTCAAAAACCACCAAAAAATGTCATAGTATAGTAAGGCATGTAAAAATGGTCAAAAAAAAGTCATAGTATAGTAAGGGGTCAAAAACCACCAAAAAATGTCATAGTATAGTAAGGCATGTCAAAAATGGTCAAAAAAAGTCATAGTATAGTAAGGGGTCAAAAACCACCAAAAAATGTCATAGTATAGTATAGTATGTTGTCAAAAATGGTCAGAAAAAGTCATAGTATAGTAAGGGGTCAAAAACCACCAAAAAATGTCATAGTATAGTAAGGCATGAAAAATGGTCCAAAAATGTCATAGTATAGTATGTTGTCAAAAATGGTCCAAAAAAGTCATAGTATAGTAAGGGGTCAAAAACCACCAAAAATGTATTAAATTAATTAATGTCACTTAAGTGATTTTGTAATGTAGAAATGCTAAATAGTCTAATCTCTGGCCAAAAGCTGTAACCCCACCCCTAACCCTAACCTCCAGTTATGAGTGGCTAAAATATTCATGCAATATTAAACAGACTGGCAAAATATTCAGTGTTCAGAAGTATTTATTTGAGTAAGAGAACCCTTTGTCAAACACAGGGGAATTTCAGTGTTGTAACAACAAAAAATTATACACAATATGAACAGTATAAACAGGCCTATGTACACAGTACATTTGATTTGAGCACTGATATTGCACAGTTTGAAATACCAAAATGAAAATAGAACCCACACTGTACAGGTTTGAGTGCACAAGTCTGTGGAAAACAAAGGTAAGATGGCTACTTTAAGATAGTAGCTTTGTCTTAAGCAGCATATTATAGTATAGAGAGGTGTCAAAAACCTTCAAAAAATGTCACAATCGTATGTCAGAAAAATATTTTTGATTTACGTGTGTTCTTGTCTCTGCAGGAGGAGGAGAAGACAGCAGCTGCTGAAGACCTGCAATGGATGAAAGAACAGAAGTGTTATGAAGCTGTTAATTAGATAAAAACCTCCACCATCTAACTGCTGCAAATAGTGCTGGTTTCCTCTTGATCAAGTGAAAACACTTTTTCTCTACCATCTGTTATGTAGTTATGGGTACATTTTTCAAAGACGTCATTAAACACCTTTGAGAACATTCAACAGCTTATGATACAACTATTTAATGTATCATAAGCAGTTAAATGATCACAAAGATGCTTAATGGACATGTTGATGTTTGGAATATGTGCTCATAACTACATTAACCCTAACTTTGCTGTGATTTGTTAAATGTCGTCTGGAATTACATAATTGTCTTTCTAACATTTTTAGTCACATTTCACCATTTTGTAACTTATGTTATACAAATCATTTTATTTTAAGAAAAAATATAATGATTCTGATGTTTTAATTTTTTTTATGGTTTTATACTTTTATATGGTTTTACACTCATTGTTCAGACATATAGTTTTTAGGGTTTTTAAATTAATTTTCAAAATGTTTCAACATTTCAAATATATATTTAAAGGCTTACACGTTTTTTTTTTTAGACTTATTGGTTAAGGTTTTGTACTTAACTATGAGCTTAATATTGTTTAGACATTTTTTTAAGGCTCTAAATTTATTTTGTACAGGTTTCATACTTAATTCTTAAACCTATTTTATAGGTTTTGTGTTTATGTATACTTTTAAAGTCTATGTAAAGCAGTTATACTATTGGTGTTGAGTTAGTCACCACCACAGGAAAATGTCCTATTAAACCTCCCAGCTAAATCTGAATGGAAAAAAATTAGCAAATTTATAAAATTAGGTTTCAAAATCATGAAAAAATAAGAAGCGCGCTCTGCTGAGATGCTAGAGGTGTGTCCACTGAAGGCGCTGAAACTATGCACAGCACAGTGACAGTTAACATCCTAATCCATACATGTTTGAGCCACTTTTTGTCAAATAGCCTGTCTTCAGGGACTCAAGAAACAAGTTGCAATGTTTATGCTGTGATATTACTGATGTTTATTAAAACAAAGCATAATGACAATAAACTCACTTTGTGATAACTAGTGTGCTATTATGGTAACAAGTGTGTTACTGTCTCACTCTAACCAGTATTTCACGTAACTGTGTTTTTATAGACAAATCTCTAAAAAGGTTAAACATTTAAAGGTTTTAATCTTGTTTATCAAGCATGTTTTATGAGGTTTGTTAAATGTTTTATCCTTATTTTTAGACCTACTGCTTTAGGGTTTGAGATGTATTTTTAAATTATTTCATACTTACTTTTTAGAACTATTTATTTAAGGTTTTACATTTATATTTAAAAGGTATTGCATTTATTTTTATACACATTTTTTGAAGGCTGGTTTTCAATCCATTATTGTTTGTTTTTGTTTAATTTTTATACTTATTTTTAAAACTATTTATTAAAAGGGTTTCTATTTTATTCTAAACTAAGATTTTATATTTTGTTCTGTTGTTACATGTATGTAAAATATTGTTATATTGTTGCTATTTGTTCCAGACAGAGGTTTTTAAGTGTCAAACTGCAGCTGAGATAATGACAGCGTCAGACTGAAAAGAATGAACTAACACTCACCTTCTAGAAACATCTTCACGTCTGTCTCTCCTCTCTATGATTTAATGGTTGAAGTTTGAATCCTGTGGCAAAAAATACAACAAACAATATAAAGATGTGACGTTTAACACACCAAAGTAAAAACACAGAGTGTTTCTGGATATTGAACTTCAAACTTCAAAAGATAGAGAAGCAAAAGACACTAAATCTACAAAGAAACCAGAGTGTGGACTAACTGGATCTGGACTAATTAGAACTAGTCAAAGAGTTAAATTTGCTTTCTACACAAAGACAGAAGAAGCTGCTCTGACTGGAGAACTGACTCCACAAGCTCCTAATTTTCACACAATAGCAGTGGATGGAAATGTTTGTTTCTCTAGAGTCAGTTAAAATTTGAACTAAATTTGGTTGATAAAAGCCAAAATGAAGCAAAATGACAGTGTTTCTAGTGTGAAATCAAGTTTTTCACATATTTATGATTTACTATACTAATGAGAAAAAGAGAGGGGGGGGGGTGAGACATGGAGAGAGAGAGCATGAGAGTGAATGAGAGAGCAAGGAAGAGAGAAAGAGACAGAGAGAGGAGGAGGCAGAAAAAAATTAGAGTAAAGCGAGGTACACACCAAAAGATATTGGTCTGGTTATCGGCCCAAATCCCCCTTCCTGATCAAAGTCAGCAAAGGTCTGATTATCAGTTGGTTCTAAAGATGATTTTGTCAGATCAGATTCTCCTGTAGTGTGAGGTGCGTTCAAATATATTCAATAAATATTAAACATGTTCAATATATCTGATCAGAAATCGTGCAGTGTGTGTGTGTGTTGGGACTGAGGAAAGCTGAACATGCACGCTGTGGATTGTCACATGGAATGGAAGGATAGCCAATCAGGAAGCAAGCTGACTCAAGACGGAAGCACAACAAACACGTGACATTGTTGTCCACCATATTTGTTTACTCTAAAGTCTTGTTTGACTGTGTGAGATCTGTAGTTCTGGGGTCCAGACTCTGGTTGTTGGTGGTGAATCTGTTAGTGTGTGGTGTGCTGTTGTACATTACACACTATAAGAACATAAGTGTGAAATCTGACATTATTTGTTGTCGTGTGTGGTCTCTCACATTTTCTACATCTGGTAAGATTTCAAAAATCTGTTAATGTGAGCCAGGCTTAAGAGAATGAGAAAGGGCAAGTATGAAGAAGAGGGACACAGAGAAAAGAAAAGAGCGCTGATGTTTAAATTCTTCATTTTCTTTTAACTGTACATTCATAAACTATGTAAATAAATTTTAATAATGTGACTGTGATCAAACTATTCAGACTGAAGATCAATTACTGAACATAAACAGTTTAATGTCACTGCTCTGTGTTGGACAGTTGACGTAAAGCTGTTTGTGAATTACCTGGAGGCCTCGGGCCTGGTCTCAAAGAGCTTCTTCATTGTACGAAGACTCCGCGATCGTGGATGAAGTGGTGACACCTAGAGGGAAAAACAAGAGAAACATACAAAGGAAAATGAACAACACACTATGACCTGTTCCTCATCACAGTTTAACCTCAAAACGCACATAGATATTCAACACTACAGCTGACTGTATGTCTCAGAAAATGGGCTGATTACCATCACATATGACAAAAAGAAAGAAAAAGAATAAAAAAAACAACATGTATCTGGGATAAATTAACTACAATGATCATCTTAAATCTTATTTTTTCAGACTGCGTAAATCTTTAGGACACATACTTGTTTGATTTGTAGGGTGAGAGCTGGTGTTTCTGTCCAGGCTGCAGTAGCTGAACCAGTAAACCTGGAAAACACATGAAAAACAAATAACCTCATTAATAAAGAATAGTTCACCTCCGAAACTTGAACTGTGTAGAAGAAAATTAAGCACTAGAACCTTAACAATCGCACTTTGAGTTTTGAGGTGAATAAATTAATTATGCTAGTAGCATATCACTTTACTGATATCAAAGAGAATTTTTAAAATAGTTTTTATAATGATTAATAACAGTAATCTCAGCTCATACATTGTGACCTACTCTTGAGCCTTAAAACATGTGGAGGGGCACAGTTAAAATCTAGTTTCCAACGCTGACACTCTCACATAACGCTAATGCTAACACAAAATGAGAGGAATTTAAACGGACTATCAACAGCTCCTTGTCCGTCCACGTTGAGGGTCCACAACTCATGTCAAGGACGCCTCAGTCACGGAAACACAAACACACTCTTACCCACGCAATGAAAACGACTGAAAATGGCAATAAGATCTAAATAAGTCACTGAAAGAGAAGGCTAATGCTAACGCTCGCCGCTAACGAACATGCTAACACTAGCCACTAGCTAGTTAGCTCCTTAGCCTTACCTTCGCGCCCCCGGTGTAGTCAGCGTCCAGCCTCACGCGTGTTCGACAAAAAAGTAGCTCCAAAGTTTGTTTTAACATCCAGACCCATTTAAATCACGACAAAAAGCAGCTCCGGAGTTTGTCTTTGGCATCCAGGCGTCTTTAGTAAGCACGTTTTCTCACAGTACTGACAAACAGAGGCAACGTTTCAAACTTGGTTTAAATCTGTTTTCCTACTTCCTTTCTCCGCCTCTCTAAGGTCATGGCCAATGAGGAGACACGTCGCGACCAATGACGACATACGTCAGTTAACATTGGCTGGAGAACGCTGATTGGCCGGGCCGAATCTGATCCACCTAGCAGCCGCCTCTGATTGGTCTTAAAATCCATCCACCGTAAAGATTTAAGCCTTAGAATTAGATGTATTGTAAGAGACGCATATTCAGTGCACAAAACCTGAAGATGACACTCATTTACATTAATAGTTGGACTTGGAAACTTTACAGCACTTGGCAAGAGTCGAACCTGACTTATTTTGAGCTTATTGAGCTGATGTTTACCAATTATTTATTCAAGCCTTTGACTGTTTGCATATGGTTTTGGACTCTGAAATTCATTAAGCCTGGTAAGAATCTAAGTCACGTCCTTGTAACTATCAAGCAGTTTTCTAAGGGCCATCAGGTAAGGGTTTAAGTCATTTTTTTCTCTAAGTCACTATTCTTAAATGAAGACAGGTATTTATTTTACCTGACATTTCTACTGCCAAGCCTGCAGTCTTCATTAGAAATGTTGCTTAAGCTTCCTCCTTCTCAGACTTGTACCAGCTCTTGATATAACTTATGTCACCTAAAAAGAGCAGTTCTGAAAACACATACACCATTTACTTGTCCTGGTGTTGAAATGCTGGTCACGTTCTGCTGTTTGTGTCTGTAATATTGTCTTATATTCAGACCTGTGGAGCAGAAACACTTTTTTTGAAACTGTGAAGTAGTATGAAGTATAAAGTAATGCAGTATGTAGCCACACCTTAAAAGAAAAATATTTATGTCATCATCAACATGTCTGTTTATAGGAATTTATTGATATATACTGTGTCATAATTCACATCAATGCTCTGAGTGTTTTAGTACTAAACAAATCTTCTCTGTCATTAAAAAAAACTGTCAGTGAATAAGTAGTCCATTATTTTTCATTCATAATTGAAAATGTTTATGGCTCAAGGGCATCATGTTGTATAAACAGCAGCTGTACCTTGTGTCCATTTATAAATTATGAATCTGCAAAGCCTGTAGTGCAATATGGTTCACATTAATATTCAGATTACATACAAATCGACTTAATTTCATTACTACACATGGAAACATTGATCCTGCATTGTGGACTTGGCACAGCTAAAATGAGGTGAGAAGGTAAAACTTACTGATGTAAATGTCTGCCTTCAGATTGATTTAGAAAAGATAATCACTAACTTCTACTTTTACTTCACATTTGTGGCACCCTGTGCACGCCGTCAACATGCCTCATATCTTGCAGAGGAAGTGACTTTGTGTTTGCCTGAATTCACGCAGCCTGAGTTTTCTCTGATGTCCTGCTGATGAGTTCAGGCTCCATGGGGTTTCAGAGCTTTTTGCACGTGCTTCTCGATGTCTTTGAACACCTCTGGGTCCTCAATTGTTGGAGTGATCTGTAGTAGGAAAACTCTTCTTTATAATGCTACCATGAAAAAAATTCCAGGCTCATTTAAAAACAGCAGGAAATGAAGCTAGCAAAAGCTTCTAATTAGTACCTGATTAAAGCAATAATTGAATAATTAGAGTAGTCGATTATGTTTACATGATATACACTGTGCAACAAACCTTGCATAATACACAGACACTTTCAAAGTCTGACATTTCAACAATTTACCAGGAGGCACTAAGGCTGTATCCATGGAAACCTTGTATTTACATCTGTAAACAGAGCCACTATATTAAGAAGTGCTGTTTCATAATTTGTCATCCTATTCTCTCTCTCAGAGTCTTTGGCAACTGATCAGCACAAAACTGAGTCAGTAACTATAAAGAGATGAAATCCCTAATGAGCCCTCAGCTGTATTTAATGAGTGCAAGGCCTGCTAATGCACCATCATTACTCAAATTCTGAATTGCAAAACGAGCTTTACTCTCCTCTGAGCAACTGTAAAGCTTAGCACAAGGGACAAACACAACGTTTGCAGTACCCTTGATGGATGGAAGTAACACAGAAAATATTTCCCTCAGAGTTGTGTCGTACCTTGTAGGGCTTGCCGTTGACAAGGTTAGCTAAAGAGGAACGAGGGATCTTGCCAGAGCGCGTCTTCGGAAGTCCTCGGACAAAAAGCACTTTCCTGAAGGCAGCGACGGGTCCGATGGTGTCTCTAACAAGCTTCACCATCTCATCTGTGATCTCCTGTTGAGTTTTGTGCACACCTGAGACAAACAGACACACTCACACATATATAGATACAGCAGAGGCATGTGACACAACATGCACAGTTTTAATGCCACCTAACTTTTGTTCTGGTCTTATCTGGACACCTCAACAATACTTCAATAATATTTCACATGCCTCACCATTCTTGAGCACACACAGGGCCAAGGGAACGTGACCCTTCAGAGTGTCCTCTAGACCCACCACAGCACAGTCGCCCACTGCAGGGTGCTGCAGCACTGACTATAAAACACACATATACATACATAAGAATACCACAGAGAAGAGTTGGGAAAACATTTGTGACACCTCCACTGTAATCGCTCTCCTACCTCCTCCAAAGCTCCAGCAGACAGCCTGTGACCTGCCACGTTAATGACGTCATCAGACCGGGACATAATGTAAAGGAAACCCTCCTCATCCATAAAACCAGCATCCATGGTGTCATAGTAACCCTGATGGTGAAACAGCAAGGAGGGATGTTGGCATTATGTGGTAGCAGTGGCTTCTTTACTCTGACCACAGGCATTTCAGCTAAATCAAAATTAATGAGGTCTTAACATCAGAGTGAGCAGAATTAGAATATACTGTTTCTTCATTCAAAACTCTTGCAGATCTTCAGTGGCTGCAAATGAAGTAGATCTGCAATTAAATATTTTAGCACTAGAGGGCGACCTTTTACCACAAACTCATCTTTATTCACTCTACTACAGTTTTTGTGCAGTATCATAAAAAGTGAATTGCGCAAGGAAATGATGACATAACTTACTGGGAACTTAGTGAAGTAGAGTTCCCTGAACAGATCCCGGTTCTGCCAGAGTGACAACGCTGCACCGGGGGGTAATGGCAGTCTGAAGGGAAAAGTACAATTTTAATTTTATTGAGTACATGAAAAGTTTCATTCCATTATTGTTCTTTAATGTCCTGTCATGATATTTTATTCTTTTAAAAACTAGATGACAAAGATGACAAAGCATGACAGTAAATAATACTTTCTACATGGCCCTGCACATAAAATGATTGGTTTGCTTTAAAGTCAATGAGAATGTATCAGATTTTACTTGATAAAGCCATAAAGATGTGTGAAGATGGCTATCTCTTTGTTTCACTTCACTGCAGTTAGTCTAGACTCTGCTAGGCTCCACTAGACTTCACCTCGCCTGAACCACACAGAGACTTGGCACCCCACCACACACACACACACACAGAGCAGACAGGGTGGCAAAGTCACTCAGTCTTTGTTTATCCTGGGATTACAAGTAATCCCCCCTTCTCGACCCGGTGTCTTGACCAAGATGGTCCCATTTCCCAGGTCTGAACCCTGAACATGTCTCTGCATAGATTCATTTCACTATAAGCAGAATATTCAAACACACCAAAAATCTTATTTCTGATGCTGAATTGCTGCTGGAAGAGGGTGATTAAAAAAAAGCTGCCTTTCTGCTGTTTATGACTGCAGTAAAATCTACGCTCTCTTTGCCAATACTGCTCATGCCAAAAGAAAAAAATATATATATTATAGTAAACTGAGCTTCTAATGCACCAGTTTGGCTGCTTGGTTTTCATTTTAAGAGTCTGTCACTGGTACCTGTGCACAAAAGCTCCACCTGAAACAATAAATGTGTGACAAAATCAATAATAATTAAATAACAAACTGGTAAAATGCATTAAAACTCATGGCGCTGAAGAGCTGTAACACATTGCAAGTCATTCTGTCCTCTGCTCCCAGCAACCCTGCTCTTTGTAAATATTGAAAATGACTTTATGAAGCTGTGGATATAGCTTCTGATGAAAGAAAAGGGCTGGCACAGACTTTATGGCGACTGGGAGGAAGTACAGTAACACAGCTGCTCCTGTCTGTTTACAGCTCTACCTGTTGTTATCCCTGGATGCACTCTACATGTGGATTCCTTGGAAATCCCCCTGGTTGGCACTGAGTCATAACCAGCAGTTACAAAGAACAGGGAAGCTGAGTTGGAGAGTGATAACAGATAGGTAGCAGGCTGGAAGATAAGGCAGCACAAAGGGCTAGGGGTTGACTGCTAGTGCTTTTGACGGAGTCCACTTTGCTACAGCAGCTCCTCTTACATAAACAGACACACACATTTCCCCCCTCCAACCTCAGCTTCAGCCAAAAAAAAAACAAAACACACCAACAAGGAGCGAGGTTTGCAGTCTGCTACAAGCTGCCTGACAGTGAATTATTAAGATTAATGACTGAAAGATTGCAGTTTAAATTAGATTTGTGTGAAAAAAAGCTTTCATGTCACATTTTAAATGTGTGTGCATGTGCAAGTGACAGAAAGAAAAGTAAAGCAATAGCTAAGCTGCTCACAATACTGCAGACACATCCATTCAGCTTACCTTACCACAATATTTCCCAGGGTTCTTGGCTTCACCTCCTGCATGTCATCATCGATCACTGTGACTAGTGGAAAGGGAAGAGAAGGTGGTGTATCACCCACTGGCAAACTGGCAGAGCAAAAAATATCAAATACTCTGCAGGGAGTTACAAGCAACTGTTATGTTTTATCCATTTCCCTTCTCTGCACATCTGTGACTGAGGGACAATGAACCTGACATAAATACATTCAAATAATGTCCAGAAAATAAAATGAAATAACAAAATATTTAAAAACACATGCAAGAACATATAGACAGGATACAAAAGGAAGGTCAGTTTGTGTATAGTGTGTTCTATATCTGGGATATGGATCGACAGCTCTGGCTCTTACCATTGTAACCTGGAACTGGTTTGCCAGCCTGGCCTGCAGGTGGCGTGAGTGAGTTCCCCAGACCAATACATGAGGATGTGATGGCTGAGCCAGTTTCTGATGAGAAAGACACAGACAAAGAGCTTCATGAAAACTCATATCTGTGTGGGAGGGCCCTGAAGCTTTATTGAAACACGTGAGACCAGAATCTGTGGTGTTATACTGCAACTTCTACACAACCTCATTGTTTTCTGGATTATCTCCACTATATGCAAAAACTAAAACTCCCAATGGTGAGCTGAT
Source organism: Lates calcarifer (assembly GCF_001640805.2). NCBI lineage: Eukaryota > Metazoa > Chordata > Actinopteri > Centropomidae > Lates > Lates calcarifer. The sequence goes on from NC_066850.1 coordinate 9,892,049, forward strand.
CAAAAAAAAAAAAAAAAAGGATTGTGTGATATTGGGTTGCATCACTTCTGTGAGCAGCATTAACCTACATTATGCAAAACTATGACAGCTCCTATGGGCTCTCTCCAACTCCGCCACCCAACTGTGCTCCACTTACAGCAAAGACTCGCCTGTTTGTCAGCCCCACTAGCCAACCCAGAGAATGAATAACTGAATCGATCCAGCTCAGTAAGCAAGATTACATCAGAAATCACACAGCAGACCAGCCCAGGATCAGCATCTGTGTTCTATATTTAACTTAAGTTTGAAACACTGTGAGGAAACGCTCCTATTTTTCAGTCAGCAGGGTGTCTGTTGATTTCCTGGCGTAAATACAAGAACAATGATGCAGCTGAATGTTTCCATCTGTTTGTCAAGTTTCCTTTTTCTTGTACAGAGAATTTAACTTAAACCACTGATGTATCAACTAACAATTACACAGCAGGTGACAGACAACACGACTCCGTTCAACATCATGCGTCATTTTGCCTGTTTGCTTAGGTTTTTTCACTGTATGTTCATGCTGTTTGCACAAAGGGCAAAATTAATCTTATAGAGCTTCATTTGCTGTTCAACTAAATGTTTTTATTTGATGGCATTTCAGAGACAGCCAGCCCAAGAACTCAGTGGTACTTGTGTAGTGTGCAAACACTAGTGCTGCCATTTCTGTTCGCTAATATGCAAATGTATGCACAAGCTGTTCAAAAAGGTAATCAGATCATCTAGCAGGGAGTGCATGCAGTGTAAATATGATGTGTCTGTCATGTATTGTTCTTAGGTTACTGCAACCAAGAGTGTCATGGCATTTTCCCCTGTTACTATGCAAATTTATGCAGCAAGGTGCACTAAGACTGAATTAGATCATTTTTTGCACAGGGAGAAAGTATGCAGTTTCAGTCGTGTATTCTCCTAAGATATGCAGTAGGCTGCACTGCTGACAGCAGAAGTGCTTCATCTTCTGAGAGGGTAAAGGCCAGTGGCAAAACATTGAAGGTAGCAGGACAGCTATGCAAATGGCAGCTCATACAATACAACAGTGATGTGCAAAAAGACATCTTAGGCGTCTCATTAAACCTTAAGGAAAAGCTACAGCAATAGGACTCCACCAGTGTTACATACCTGTCAGTTACACAAAGACTGGGCTGCAGTGACCAGAAAAATTACTTGTCTCAGGGTAAACTTGCAACATTCTGAATGCAGTGTTAGAATTTGGGATAAGGGGCATCAATCTATGAAGTCCCAGTGGAGTTGTAGGGTAAAAAGAGGAGCAGGATCTTCAGATCATAATGAACCCCTGAAAGATGTTAGGGAACTATGTGACATGACCAAGACAAAATCATCTCCAGCACCTTGCTGAGCTACCAGTTTTATCAGTTTAAATTGGGTATAGATGGAATCTTCTCTCTGCTACTAATCAAACAAGTTCACACAGCTGTAGACCTGCTCCCAACTTCAGCACAGCAGGCTTCAAAGACATGAGCTCAGGGGCAAGAGGTTGCTGTTGGTTGAGGAAGAGATTAAGTTAGCAAATGAAGAGAGGGAAGAGGCCGGTCTAGAGTTTAATGCATTACTCAACCGCAGTGGCCTCTGAACTGGCAACCACCCAGGCCTCATTCATCAGTGGTGGGTAAGCCACTACCTGCAGGGTACAAAGCCCCATCACTGTCAGCAGAGACAGTACTCAGCACCAATGATTTTAAAAAAAGAATTTTTTATGCCATCAGGGGGGGCATTTAGTCCCACCCACCTGGTCGGAGAGCAAGGTCACGACAGAGCGATACTAATTGAACCTAATTACATATTGATATGAAGTTATATGATAAATAGCTAATCAAAGCATCATAATTGACCTAGATGACTTTGTTTTATCCAGTATAAATAACAAGAAAATATTGGCAAACCAATATATGGGTCTGACCCTGAAGGACGCTGTAAGGGTCCTTTAAAAGCTCCACTGAATTGCACGTCGATTAGGGCTCGACACAACCACTGAACCGTGTCAGCATGAGTGGACTGTTTAAACCTGGCTGTTTACAGCAGGAGCCAGGGCTCGCTGGCGGCGATTCAGGCCCAGAGAGTAAATTCAAAATCCAAATGAAAAAAGACAGTATAATTGGACCTTGACATTTTACAAGGCATACAGGAAGACAGAACTGGCTGTGCTGCTTTCAGGCATGAAATAAAACCTTAGCAAAGCAAAGACTGCACAATGATAATTAGCTAAAAACATTTTGTCCTCATGTTTCCATGAAAGATGGTGAGCTGACAAGAACAGAACTCTAAAAGCTGACTCAAGATGTTTACCAAGAGCTCCTCAGGTTCGTTCCTCAGCCCACAATGCGAAGGCATAATAGATCATAACACAGCAGTTGTTGTCTATTTACAATCCCACACCCTGCAGCTCAGAGAACGCAGATATAGAATGATTAAAACAACTCTAAAACGTTGTGCTTACCTGGAAACATTTTTTGACAGTCTGACATTTTGAAAGGTTTATCAGCATGCTACAGGGGCTGCAGCACATTAAAAGAGTTTTATTCTATTGTTACTTCCATGAGCAGACATTATCACTGTTGATGTAGAAGTATGAGCATTGACACACTCAGCATTATGATCAACCCCACTTAAATAACTAAACAGTATCAAACATGAACATCTTACCACAGGGATAAGATCTCATCAGAGGGGTTATCTGCGCAAAATCTCTCTGTTTCAGGGTCCAGTTAAAAACTTCCCAGAGCTAAATCAGACAAAGTATTTCCACTGCTACTATTCTGGTCACATTGTGCAGAGGAGATTAAATATGCCAGATAAGAAAGGTAGACTGCACAGGCGGAGACAGGTGAGTGAATGCCAGGAGGGAGTGAGGAGTAAAAACATCGTTTGTGGGCTCGAGTTGATCTCTCACACGCATACGTTCTCAGACAGTGTGGCTGTCTATCTGCTTGTCTGACTGACTGGTGATGTGGGTCTTTGGCAAGCACACATGCACACACAAAAACACACCTTGGTATCAGACTTCCCCCTCTCCCACCTCAGTCTTTTCCTTTCCTTTTGCTCCTTCGCGCTCCCTCGTGCTCTCTTTGCCTCTGTACACAAACAAATCAATCTTCCTTCGACCTGCTGGAGATGAGCTTGGCGAGTGAGAAGCATTTTGAGTGTGATGAATGGGTTGGGGGCGGGGGCGGGGGGGTGTTGGAGGATACGTTGGAATAGCAGGACAGGCGATACGATGGCGGCTTTTCAGCAGAGAAGGTGCTATTGAACAGCCTGGCTCATTACTAGCTGCTTGGAGGGAAACTGCTGTTCAGGAAAAACAAAGATGGCTCTCTGATCCTGCACTCTTTTTTTTTTTCCTCTCTGCAGCTCCTCAAGCCCTCCACTTCTTCTTTAAACAGGTGAAACAACTTGCTTCTCAATGTAACCCTGCACATCCACTCTGTCTGTGGGGTGTGCATAAAAGACAGGACATACCAGCTGAAGGGCGACTGATCAATTTTACATTACAAAACCTGAAAAGGCAGGAGAGACAAGCACACCCAAGTGCAATATTTTTGCATCAGAGCAAAACACACTGAAAAACAGATTCACAGAATTTTAAAAAAATTAAATTAGAGTTTTGAGTGTGCCTTACCACCTTCCTTTTGCAAACCAGCTACAATAACCTTTCAGATCTCAAGCATGCTGTAAAACTATAGACATTAATCAATACAGCAACAATACTCAGTGTCACATCACAAAACATTATTACACAAAAATCCTACCATACGATACAATAGCATAATACAGTGCTGCTAGTATGTCTTGACATTCTCATATTTTTTAATAACCCTATTATTCTGGACTTGAAACCACATCAGTGAATATGAGGGTAAATTGACCTTTGTCAGCTTTAATTTTGCACTCTCCAAAAATTTGGGAACTATCTGTAAAAAATAATGAATTAGCATGAGTGACCATAGTTGAGCATTTAGCTCCTAAAGGGACTGACACTTCCTCAAGAGTTAGTAGGGACCAAAACAGAGCTAAAAAGATAGTGAACATTTGAATTATATTCATCAGGTCACCAGAAACACAACTCTAAATGAATGCTAATGTTGCTCCTTATTTGCTGAATGTGTTGTTTGGCAACTGTCTACTGACAAGTTGACGATGCACCAGTGTTGTGTTTACAGCCCGTAACCACTGCCCCAAAGTGACCAGAAGATTTGTGAATGCAGTTTTAACTCTGAAAATTAGAATTTTCACAGTTTCCTCTCCAATCCAATGTACTGGGCAATGAGCACGGCAGACTTTTGAAAGTAGCTGCCACATTGAAAAGTTTAAATTAGGTGTCAGACAAACGGTGTTGCTTGTATCTGCTGTCTGATGGCAGGTCTGTACATCCCTCTCCTAATCGTGCTTCTGCATCAGTGTTCACCTTAGATACCAGTACAAATGCAAAGTAGAAACAACACTTATAACTCTGGCACTGAGTCAGTTTGTCAGAGACATTTCTGTGTCTGGAAGGTTATCAGGGGAACTCCAGCCTATGGTTGCAGCTTTAACACACAAACAAATAACACTTGTATTAATAGCCAATTTTCCATTTTTCTGTACATCATACATATGCACTGCAGTTCTTGTGGTTGTCCTGGTGATGCGTGGTTGCTGGGGTAACTTGATCAGGAGTTTAACAAGATAGTTGACCCGAGGTCACTTAAAAAGACAGTGTGGTGTAGGAGGATGAGAGGATGAGGACAGACAGAGAGAGAGAATAAATTGCAAGAAGCATGGTCAGATTTTGAAACAAAGTTTTTTTTCCACATTGTTTTCCATATTCCATATTGAATTCATGAGTAATACTTTGCAGCATACTGCAGAAATGCACACATGAAAACAAAACATGTCTAGTTTTAAAGAAAAGTGAGCATGGTGTGTATGTTTTTAAACAGCTTTTTCTCTGAGAATTTGGGTCCAGGAATGAGTGAGAAACAAATCTTACTAAAAACCCGCAGGATTAGTTCTGCTATAAGTCTGTGCTGGACAATACAGCTTAGGCTGCTCAGGCTAAGACCGTCATTGACAGTCTGCTGAGGAGCCAAACATAGGTAGAAACCAAAAGGTTGGTTAGTCAAGCTCTGCTGATTGGGCTGAATGATAAAGTGAGGGAAATAACAAGTGAACAAAAGAGAGAGTGGTGAGAATGTATAATGTGTGGGGAATAGGAGTATGTTGCAGTAACTGCAAAAGGTTGGTGATGCCACCCACCAAAAACAGACATGAAAGAAAGATGAGCAATCAAGTGTAATATACACGTGCACACAGCCACACATGTTCTGCCTTTTACAGCTCAGACTCTTCAAGGGACAGTTTCATTCCATCAGCTAAAAACATTGCCTCCCTTATCACTTTTCAGACAGCTCGGCTCATTCGCTCAGAGCAAAGTTTATGCATACAAATTCACTACTTAACTTGCTAATGAAAGACCCCCGTCCTGTGCCTCAGAAACCTCAGCAGACAAACGCTACAATGGCTAGGAATGAATGCCAGACGAATTCCCAGGTTGGAGAGCTGATGACAGCAGTCCCCAGTAAACAACAAGCTAACACAAACGTGGCACCTCGGCTCTTTGAGATGTAATTACATGAGCCATACGACATCTGCGCTACTGTCTCTGCAGCCATGTAATGAGACCAAGTGAGCGACAGCAGGTTTTTTTGTGCTTGGTCTTGAATGACACGAGGCACAAAGCCAGTGCTTCCACATATGTCCCAAAGGTGGGCAACACAGCACGAGGGTGACATGACTCAGGAACAATTTACTGAAAAGAGATGTATTCTCATTAGTTTTGGGGTTTTTTTTGGTGTTTGTAAGGAGAAGTTGAGGGACCAGTCTATACACAGGAAAAAGGTAGAAAGGAATATCAATGAGGAAAGGGCTCCTCTGCAATTCTAGTTTATACATTAAAGCCAGCAAATATACACAAATGTTTCACCAAGAAGGCCAAGAATTCAACTTAACAGGGATCCCTAAACTAGTAGTAACCCATTTTGGATTATATTGTCCAATATCAAAACAAAAAGTCCTTAATAAATGAAATCTCTTACACACGCTGTACAAATTTTCCCAAATTAATGTAACTTAAAATATTCCCTTGAAATACAGGACATTTATAATATCAGCAGATCCAACAATTATTGATAATACAGACATTAATTTTGCATATGAAATCAAATCAAGACTCAAGTGTGGGGTCATTTCCTGTACACTAAAAGTATGTGAACACCCAAATATTACACCCATGTGCTATTATCAAACATCTCATTCCAAAACCAGAAGCATTAATATACTCCTGAAACAGCCTTTTCTTTTTCTGGGATCTCCACAAGATTTTCAAACTTAGATGGAGCGATTTGCTTTCATTCAGCCAAAAAAACATTAGTGAAGTTCGTAGCTGCTGTTATGTGATAAGGTCTGGCTCACAGTCTGCATTTCAATTTGTGACAAAAGTGTTGGATGGGGCTTGAGGTCACAGTTCTGAGAAGGCCAGACTAGTTCTTCCAAAACAAACCTGGAAAACCTTTTCTTTATGGAACAGCACAGGGCCATGTCATATTAAAGCAGGAGGGGACTTTCTTAAAACTGTTGCCACAAATCATCTATCATCTGAAAAAACATTGTATGCTGCAGGATTAAGGTGTCCGTTAAATAGAAATAAAGAGCTGCACCAAGACCACATAAAACAGCCTCAGCCAAAAGTACACAACGGCATATTGACATTGTGTCCACATACTTTAGGCCTTTCAGTTACTGCAGTTCACTCCACAAAACAGTTTCAACTGTGCAATGGGGGAGTGCAGAATTAGATTTCTTACTTTTTTGTGCCACTGGCTTGAATCAATTTGCATATATATATATGAATTGTATTAGATATACTAATAGATATTGTTTACTGTAGATGCTGCACAAAGAAGGAATATAATTTTGACATGCACATCTTACTTGCTAAAAAGATTCATTGCCCTTCAGGTGAGTTTCAACAAGGAGCTACTTAAGAACAAAAATTCACACACTCTATATGAAAACTTGGCATAAATATAACTCAACTTATACCATCTTTTTTTCACTAGTTCTCTAGTTCTCTAATAATCCAAATCTGTCTAATTTGTAAACAAAACAAACCTAATTTGTCAAAGGGGCTATTTGTAAGTTTTCTCTGCTGCTGAGGATGGCTTCTTGCCAGGAGTGGGTGGTGGTATGGTCGCTTGCCAAAAGTTTTAGCTACCACCGCATTTGTAATGCAGTTTCATTATACTGCAATTTAACTGCAATTTCAATGAAAGTTATACCTTATATATGCTCTGAGAAGCGCTACTTCTTCAAGGCAGTTGACAGTGAGTCGATATCAAAAAATGACAGCACAGGTAAGCCAGGCCAGGGCTAGTTGGTTAATATGCTAACTTAAGAAGATTGGCATTGTTTCCAATGCCACTTCTCTGCTTCAAAGTAGTGCCACACACACACACACACACACACACACACACACAGGTATGATAGGGTTACCACAAAGAAGTTAATAAGCTGACCACTGAGAAGATATCCTGCAGGTGCCGGTATATTCAGATTTAAATCAGCACTGCAGAGGTAATAATTCCTGTTGAGCTCTTTGGTTTCATGTTAAGATTTCTTATTAACCTCTGTTCCAGGGCAGAGCTGTCTGTCTGCTGAGTTACTGAATGCTGGGTTGTTAAAAGCTTCTGTTTTTCTTCAGTGAGTGGATAGTGTTTTCAAGAAGGCTGTAAAACTCTCCCTTCACAGACCCTCTGAGCAACTGACTATTTTCCAAGAATAGGAGAATGTGTGGAAAACAATCCTGTGCCAGCGCTGCATTTGGCAAAGGCCAGAGGGAGAAACTGTCAACTCGACAATTTATTTCACAAGACAGATGCTTTGAGGAGGTCCAGTTCACTTTTTTAAGATAATTCCATTCTATGTATGAAGGCATCTGCTGTCTGTCAGAGAGAGTCAGAGAGACGAAGACAAACAGAGAGAGACAGTCAGACAGAGACAGAGACAAGGCTCTCTAAAACATGACTATACTGTAAGTCCATCCACCACCACACACTGGTGAAGCAGCCAAACCCTGCCAACTGGAAACACACATTTGTTGCCAGGCAACACCAGTGACATCAGCAACCTTCATCGCCCCCTCCACCCCCTGCCAATGGCACTTGGGCTTAAAATAGCGCATAGATTATTATCAGGCTTCAAAATGGCAGGCATTTTCTCATATGCACATGAGGCACAGTGAGCTGGGCTGCCACTGGCTTCAGGTGGCTCAGGTGAGTTGGGGGGGGTACTAGGTGGTGTTAATTTATGTGTGTAGGTCTGTGTGCATGTGAGAGAAACTTATAACCAGAAATATATATATAAAGAAGGAATAAAGGAGAGAGATGGAGGAGAAAGTGCAGGTGAAAAAAGCAGTGTAGCCTCATGTCTGAGATGATGAGACAGGATGAATCAGCACATCAGGTGACAGTGGCAGTCTGAGAGATGATTGAGTCCACTGCACATGGGAATAACGAGCGCACCAATCACCTCTACTCTGTATCAGAAAACTAATCTCGCCTGCACCAGCCAGGTACTCCAGACTGGAAAACAACTGCAAGCTAAATTTGTCAAATTTGTCAAATTCATGTCTGTGAGCTTGTTAGCACAATTAAATATCCCCAGTAAAGAATGCGTAGATTTGGCACTGCATGCAATCGCTGACAGAAAATGCATGATTTCCAAATAAAATACCAGCTGGTGTAATGCAAAACTGTCTCTGGATATGTATTCCACAGAAATCCCCTGAAGTCCAACCCTGCAGGCAATATTGTTTTTAAACCTTAGGATCTGAGATATACCTCAACCCGTGACCTTCTTCCCGCTGAACATCATGCTGCCCTTCTCCATGGCACCGTCATGGCAAACTACCTGTTTTGTGTCAGCCAACTTCCTCTAATTTTTCCAACCAGGGCTTTGTGCAGATCTAACAAGAGCTCCGCTAGGAGGGAGAGACTGCCGCTGGCTCTATTGTGTGATGCGACTGTTTACCAATCAGCAGTGATACACAGTTGGCTGTAAGGTAGGAGAAGCCTCCAGGGGATGGAAAGGAAAATGATGCGAACCAAACCCTGAGCCATTTTAAATCTTTTCAGAGGGATGTGCCTGGAAACAAATGGTTTCCACTGCAGGGGAATGATATCAAAGATAATGAACTAGATTATGCATCTTTTAACAGGAGCTGGAAAAAACATACTCCATTTGATAAATAAAGCACTCTGCAGCGATGATACAGCATCTTTATACTGTGGAGTTGGAGAATACACTTCAAAAATCTATCAGAGCAACACCTCTAGAGCATGTAATCAAAAATCAAATCCGGCAACAAATAATTTTAATTTTTTTTAATTAATTTAGCCAGGATCGCTCCAATTAAAGTGAACTGAAATTAAACTGCAGCTGTCAATTACATAAACATTAGCTTGCCTACTCAAAGGTGTGAATGCCAAAGCTGCGACCTTGTATAATGTGTTTTCCCCTTTCAACAATAAAAATACATGAAAATTAATTTGAAAATAACCTTGCATAATCATCTTCAAAGACTTATCATTTCAGTTGATTCCCATTTTCTCTAGTTATTCCCTCTCAATGTCAGCCCAACCCAAAGTTTCAACAATTGTTCACCAGAACAGACTAAATTTTAAAAAAAGACATAAATGATAAATCTGTATCCACTATACACCTGTATATTGTCAGTGAATTAATATGTACATTTGTTAGATTTGGTATTTACAAATCCAAGTATGTTGCTAACCTAGTATCCAAACCCTCGAGGAGCTGATATTACACTACGAGAAAGTTTTGGTCAGCCACTCTCTTAAACTACTCTTTCTGTCATTGCTCATGGTGCCTGTTTTGTCACCATCGATTACAGCTTTCAGCTGCTGAGCTATCAACATTCCAGGATTTAACACATGCAGCTGGAAAGATTTATGAGCAACTGCACTGGTGATTGATTTTGATCAATTTCTCTCTATTTTGCAGGTGAGTACAAAAAGCAAAGCCCAGCTGTAAAAGTAGAAGGACTGACCTATCAATATTTATGGTTGAAAACCAAATGTGTGAGAAAGTGACTTAAAAAGACTGTCACAAGTTTGAAAAATGACTGCTTCGCAGCTGCAAGCCAGAAGATGCGAACAAACGTGTTTTTTTAGGTGTTTTGACCATAATGAGTTTTTCAAGGAGGAGTCTGGCTCTCCTTTCTGTGATGCCCATCTTGGAGTAAACGAGCCTTGAATGCTAAACGGCTTTCCAATGACCAAGTTGCATCTCTCCTGTTGGAAGGGAAGATGAAGGAGAGTTGTCAAGGCACCGACATTGCTAAAAGTTGCTTGATCGATGTCCTGTCTCCGAAGAGACGGTCGAACAGCGCACCGTGACACCCACAGCAGGGTGACTCATGAACTCAGTACAGGCAGGAGGAAACTGTGTACACATCGCTTTTTCCTGAGAACTGTGTACACTTATTTATTACTGACATTTGATACCTGTCTGTCAATATAAAAACTGATCAGTTTGAACTGCATTATACACAGAGACACAGGCTCACACTGCATGAGGTTTTTGGAAGGCACCCATAGTTTTGTGACTGCAAAGTAATCAAGGTGCCCTTGAGTTAGACACTAAATCATAAGGTTGGCATTAATTTTTTATTAACAACAATTCCCCTGAAGAGACTAAAACCAACAATGAATTTATCCTGATAAGCTGTGCTGAAAGAATGAAGTAATATATGTCTTCCATTTTTGTGCTAAAGCTCAGTGCACACATGTTTAGGTTACATCAGGCTATACTTTTAAGCATGAAAAATTGTTGTTAAAAAGATGAAATAATGGCAAGCAACTAAGTCTACTGCAACTATAAGAAGGTGCTGCTGAAAATGCAGGCGAGCTCAGAGAGTTGAAGATAAATAAACTGTGAAAAGTTGCTTGGTTCTTTCTGTAACTTCAGAGAAAATTACAAACTAAAGATGTTTTAATGAATATGTATTACATGACCTCACATATTTTTTTCTCATCTCTTTCACCCACATACTAGAAGACAGACTGCCTCAAACACACAAAGAGAAAGAAAGAGAGAAGACGAGTGACCCACTCTACCGTGAAAAAGTGGGGAACACATTTGGATTGCAGCGCTGGCCGCCAGCTGCCAGTTATTGGGTTTAGCAGGGGGTGAAGAATCCAATGGGATTTACCCATCTAGACAGAAATCAAGAGGGCGCCAGAGGTTTTTCTCCAAACTCAATAAATCACCTGGCTCGGATAACCACAAAGTGTGACAGGATTTTGTTTGGGTGTGTGTGCATGTTAGGGAGGGAGAGGAAGTGAGATCTAAACTTGACTGTGCTACAGACTCCCCCTGTGTTCAAGTAGAATTGAATGTTATCTCACAAACACTGAAGCTACAGAGAGAAAGATGTGAATCAGCAGCTCTGTTCAGCACATCCAGGGTTGTGAAACTTTGCTCTTGTCCAAACATCTGTGGCGCCATTTGGACGCAATCTAGGATGGAGGTTCAGGCAGAGAGAGCAATGGGATGCATTATACATAACAGTGTAAACAATTAAATCACACAGCACCAAAAGGCTTGAAAATGTCATAATCTTGTGTTTGCCTGTGCGCACTGCTGCTCATTCCAAACCCTTCAACTCCCACACTGCTCATATGAACAGTAAATGTTCATCCAAAAACCTTATGTAACAAAAGATCAGTGTGTTTAAACTGAGCATAAAAACACCCCAGAGAGAATCCACTGCCATTATCGCACCTCTACAAATTGACTGATTTTCACTTTAAACAAATCCCTGCTAAGTACAAACTCAGAGTGTGTAGCTGTGTGCCTGTGTCCCAATTCATGGGCTGAATGTACACCAGTCAGGAAGATGTCCCCATCAGCAGACCTGAAAACCAGGCTGAACATGCAGCTCTTCCCTAAATGAGATGTCATAGGTTCACAAAGACCAAAACTATTGGTGCATCTAGGCAGCAAGTTTACTACCCGAGTTGCCCTCAAATTGCAGTCAAAGTGGTAAATAACAGTGGTAGGTCAATACACATCTCACAATGCCTGAATTGAGAGTCCACATGCTGGAGAACTAGGAAAAAAAAACAAAGAAAAAGAACAAAAACTGGAGTCTATTCCTGCGTTCCATTATTTACTTTCTCATGTGTTCTTTGTATTGTTCATATTTACCAGTTATTAATGGCTATATATATAAGGGCAAATACCTGGTAACTAACTGGTGCGTACATATGTGTAAAGGCTCAAAATCTCGACCAAAAAAGGCTAATTATTTTTTGGCAGAATTAGGACGGACAACATTAAAGTGGAATTCAGCATATATGTGATAGGCCTATAGTTAGCCTACAGTCAAACTCAAGAGACTGAAGTGATTAATCACACTTCTGAAATATTGCAATATTGAGCTCTTCACAATTCCATTGAGCCTGGACAGTCCAATCACCCAACTGGGCTAATCTGCGCTTAGATCAGAGTGTGTCGCCTGTGCAAACTCAAGGTCGATGGATTTCCAACGGTCCAACAACAGTATTGATTCCATATTTAACACAGAGATGTCGTCTTGTCCGGCATCGATCCTCCATTTGCGCAGGCAGGATATTACAAAACAAAGAGACATCCAATTGTGCTCTTTTGCTGTCGCTGGCACATTGATCATAGTTCACTAGGACTTGGGGAGGACAGTAATCAAACTGAGAGGGGGAGGAGGCACAACATTGCCATGATGGCACGCTGCCTGGACTCGAGCCTCCAATTCAAGAGGCTAATAGGGTCTTACCCATTCAAGAATCATTAGAAACCAGGGCCTGAGAAACAATGCAGGGAAAGCTGGGAACCCAAGATTCCAATTACATTTCTTATCATCCAGACCCACAACAGCCATGATGTATAATAGTTCAATTGTGAGGTGTGGAAAGGGAGATTACAAACTTTCTGGGAAAACTGCAAACTTTTCCACACTTGCCCAATATACAGCCACTGGACTGTGAGTTAAGGAGCATGACCTAGCAAGCCTTTAAAATGATGATCATGACTCAGCCTCTGTGGGCATGACATTAATCTAAAGTGCACTGGTACAACGTGGCATTGAGATATTGACTATGTTAATGGTATTTTTAAAGAGTAGACAGAGCAAAATGAAAGCCCTTCTGCACCAAGACTGATTAACTGCAAAACACTGTTTTTGTGTTTGAGTGAAAATTTCACATTATGACATACCATTGGATAATTCTGGTGTTGTGTATTTGGACTCTCCCAAAAAAGTTAGGAGATAACAAAGACTAATCATCAAATAGTCAGACATAAAGCATGATTCAGTGGGGAGGCAATTTCAACTTCCACTCCTCAACTAATGGACAAGGTCCCTGTGACTGTTTTCTCTCCTTCATTGCTTCACTAAGTGCACAACTTAGTCATCTCACTGTCACATCTCACTGTCACTCAATGTCCCATACATGTGCAAAGCCAATTAAACATTAGTGGACCCAATAAAAGGCAATGCCAATCAAATCCCTTCTGCTGCTCTAGTATGTGACAGGTTGAAGAAATGCTCTCTGGGAGTCTTCTTACCTGACAATGGCTAAATATGGGATGAGATGTGTGGTGGCTTGGCCTACTGGATATTAAGTGCAACAGCTAATATACTAACAAGAAGTTTTAGTAGGGGGAAGTCAGCCACTCAGATTGAACAGCTCCAGGTAATGGAGCTGTTCAATTTTCAATCATTTTCAGTCATTATCTCATTTTGACCCTGTTAAATTGGTCAACTTTGACTCATAAAGTCAAAGGAATAATGTCTTTTCTCCAGAGAGATCTCCACTGATCTCAGCCATCTGCCCTGTCTGGACATCTCGATCTAATTCTGACTGCAATTCAAATAACTGGTGGAAATGATGGCACATCACTTTGTGTTATGAGCAGGTCCCAGAGAAGCTTGGAAATTCAAACTGAGCAGTCTTTAAGGTCATAATTACCCCAGTAGAAGGGGTCCTATTCCCTGGTCTACAATACAAAATATAGAAGGGATTAATCAAAGAGCAAGTATGATCAAATGTGCTTCCACTGACAACAGGCTTTTGGGGAATAGGGATTTTCTGGAGTTATGCCTCTTCTCAAAGCCAAGTTAATGTCAATGGGCTAATAAAGTACAGCACAAGACCACATTTGTAGTCTTCTCACACTGATGAGCTTAAGACAAGACTGAGTCTTAAAGATCGAGTTAAATTAAAACATTGTATACAGTTCACGCTAGTTAAGTGCTTGAGGTCCTTGAAATGCTTTCTCAGTATTTTTATCATAAGAACTTAATCCCTCAAGTTTGAGGGTAAAGAGCTTCCCGACTTACTAAACTGACATAATTAAAACTGCACTATGTAGCTTCATGCCTATCATATGGGAGGGGATGAATGTTCGAATAATTGCAACCTCATCTACCAGAGATCCTGTGACAGTAAGAACTGGACACCATGTGCTTCTGTGTGCCAGCCTAGCTATTCTGTGATGCTTTACACCAGAGAGGCAGGAGAAGAGAACATAATGTTGGTCCAGCTTTCACTGCACAGCCCAGACACAGATATTTAGGAGTCAGTTTGCTTTTCATTTTCAAGTTTCAATTTGAATTCTGTCCAACAGGCAACTACTTCGGGCTAAAAGGGAAAATATATGAAATCAAGTTTGATAGATTTATCTGTTTTGTGTGAAAAGGTTTCCGATGGCAGCTTGAAATACAGTGTATCAGCGAGATAAAAATCAGAGTTCTAAGATTCAGATCTCTGTCTGATTTCTGCCTTTAGAAAGTAGTAAAAGCCTTCCTACCAGTCTGCCACCAGTGGTCCAGGACAGGAACCCCAAAGCTCCTCTTTGCCCACTGCAGCGTCTCCACATCACATCGCTCTCCTGCCAAGAATAATGACCGCAAACTGCAAGGACAGAGAGCATATCTGTCAATCACCTTTAGGAAACATGACACATCTATTCCCCCTCAGGAATGGTCTGGATAAGTCAAAATCTGTGCAGTACAAAATGCACTTGTTAAGTTTCTTACCAAGTGTGGGCGTTCATATGCTCAAATCTTTTTGAAAGCCCTTAATTTAAGATTTCTTGAAGAATTCGACACCGTCAACAAAATGGTGACATCAGAAATGCACTACTTTATGTATAATTTATCTCAATTGGCCTGCAGCAAATTCTAGCTATTTAGTGTGGAGTATAAGCTTCATGGATTGGGCCATCTCTGAGCACTCAAACACTGTTTCTATCCATGAGTGGTGCAGACTATGAGCTTGTGATTTACCTCTCTGCTTGAAGTGTTCTGCAAATTGGCACCACCCTCTGTTTCACTGTCCCTGCACTAGCTGTGACTGAGACATCCTTTCCATTGCCTCAGACAACGTTAAGCAGATAGTTTTCGCCATGCTCACTGACTAAAGAATCTTTGTGTCCTGCCTGCCTGTGATGGGTTCCCTCCTCACAGCCACATTTATCAGCGCGGTAGAGGTGAATCCTTGTTTGTGTTCAGCACCATCTCCACGGGAGTCTCAAAGGCCTTACCTTAAATGTCATGGAAGAAAACACAAAATTTCACTTTTCCCTGCCTCTGAAACGTGCATGCATTTTACTCATATCAAAGGCATTTTAAGTTGTATGTTCATTATAAGTCTTCCAGTAATAAACAGTCTTGGTGAGGCTAAGCTGCTCTCTTTTCCACAAGAAGATTCTACCCTCTAGATGGCCTCTCAGTCAATATTGATGAGACCCTGAATCATTGAGTACCTGGAGACAACAAATTCTTGCAAAGACATCTGAATTTGTCAAATTTGACCCTCCCTTACTAGTCCCTCCTTGTTGGAGCATTAGTTTCCTCCTAGTTTGGACAATGCTACTCCCCAGCTTCATGAAACCCTCCCTCCATGCCCCACAAGTGACCCAAAACACTGCACTTTCTATCTTCAGCCTCCCCAGTTTCTCCCCCATCATTCTCTTCCAAACTCCCTCTGACAGCTGCCCATGGCTACTCATACCTAATTCAAAACACTGCTGGTTTGCTCACTATAAGGCTGTGAGGAGAACCATAACCCCCTCTAAGTCCAGGCCACAGTGCAGCTGCAGATACCAGCCTGATCACTACATTTTCCCACAAATGACTGCTGCTCATCACTCAACGGTCTCAACCCTCCGCAGTGGCGAAATGACCTTCCAGCTCCAATCAAACTTGAAGTCACATTTTATCTTTCGTAAAAGGCAAGAAAAATGTCATCATGTCATTCTCTCCCCACTGAATCATATCTTTTCCATTCCTGCTCTCTCCCTGGATAATATTCGATTCTCTTTTCAAAAGTGCTACTCTCAAACTTGATTGTCGTGTAGTCTCAGGGATATTATGTAGCCTGGTTTCTCTGGTTCTCTGTTAACACTGTGTCTCCTGAACATCAGCTATACCTCCATAAAAACAGAGAATTCGTGTAAACAAGCAGACAATCAAAGTGTTCTGACACTGCCTATCACTGCACAGATGTCACTCAAGGATGCCAGACAATAAATAACACATTACTCCGTCCCATGACGAGGACATATCTCACATCATGTACATGTCGTTTAGTTTTAAATATGGTTTAAGTTTTCTTTCAACTAATCATGCCCAGTATTCCTCTTTATCATTTTAAGTCTTCTCCACAGCTGTAGCCACACAAATGTAGCTGAAGGCTGTGTAGTTGTGTTCTAACTGTGACTTCATTTACCATGATCAATTGAGATTGGTGAAAAATTATATTTCATAAAGATTACAACGATAATTCTGGGCTTTGTATTTTTTTTTTTTTTTGAGTCAATCACCTGCTTGTTATAAATTTGATTCAATTGGCATTAAATGCATTTTACATTGATAGCAGTGCTTATGGTCACATGTGGTAATGGAGGGGCACTACTTGTCTGAGACTTGGCTCTGACCTTGCTCTCTCTTGCTCTGTATTTGTGTTGGCTGAAGAATTTTAAGATTATATGATTCATAATAACAGATTTAAAGATAAACAGCTTTAGGCAGATGGTGAGACTACATCAAATATGTAATGAGTGAGTCAAGGGCCATAATGAATCCCCTGCATGAACAATGTACCTCCATTCAGTTGTCAGATACATTCAGCCCTGGAGGAAATGAGCCAAATAACATGTGGAATAAATGAGTGATTCTCTCACACTGTTCTGGCAGTGACATTATGTTCTAGCTAAACCCCCCACTACAATCCCTGTACTTATTAAAAAGCAATATAGATTCTCTGTGGTATTCATATTTTTGTAGGAGTTCAATGGAAGTACAAGTTTGGATTCACTGTGACCTCAGAAATAGTAGTGGAGGGGCGACCGTTTGGCTGCTGCTCAAGCTCAGGGACACTGCACTGAGTCAGTAAAGGTCAGTATAAACATCCGGAGAAAAGTACTGAAGAAAGCCTACGCTTCCTTTTCTGAAATCATTCTCTAAGAATCACAGGACAATGTATAAAATCTTTGTGATGGTTATGTGCAAGTTATTTCAGATTATACCTACATGCCATGAAGGTATAATACTGATATTTTTCACATCGCAGCAATTTGTCAGTTATTCACAGCTTTGTTCAAATTAAAATACCTCCCTACATCTTATATACAGCTTTCATTTTGTGTTTACTGACTGAATGTAGGATGATAATTATCTGTGCTAAGCAACATCTGTTTCAAAACAAACTTTTTCACACCATAAAGCATGAGGACAAGCAAAGTCCATATTTAAACCAACAAATGTGCCACCTGTTATGTTTGTGGCTTCCACTATAGATTATTGGTTAAAGCAAATGTAGCAAATGTACACATTACTGATGCAGTGCTATAAAACAAATTAAGAACAGATGTTAATAGTAAAAACCAAATATTCTCTCTCAGTGTTAACACTCTCCAATCAGGGGCCACAACATGTTTAACAGTAAAGAACATTTCTATTTGTAGTTGCTAGTTTGTAAAGATAAAGACACACTAATCTCTAAACTATGTCCTCGGACTGAGCTAATAAAGCTAAAACATCTTACTCTTGGTGGTTAAGGTTATCCACACGATGACCTTTTGTCACATGTTGCAAGTCGAGAAAATGCTAGTATGCTTTAAGCGGATTTGAGCAAAGGTGAATATAGCTGAAGTGGGTGGCAGTGATATTTTCTACACAGATGGAGATTTACTCACCCAAACTAATGTATGAACCCAAAAAGAGAGTGTGCGATCTGTTATGTGTTAGTGCACAGGGGTGGAAATGCATCTAAATCATGTGATGAGTAAATTAGGGAATACCCTGGTCTATTCTTGTGAGTTTAATTCCACCTTTAACAGCACCAGCCTCAACTGTGCACCAAAAAAAAGAACTATGAAGTGAAGTCATGCACTTTGTCACTTGTTTATAAGTGAAGCTCTGGGCATTTAGTTAGTTCTTTTGTCTTTAAAACACTACTGACAGAATCCCTGCCCCTTTGTCATGCTATATTTATGCAGAGCACTGCTGCCATCACCGCTTTCGACAGCCTGGCAGCCAGACTCTCAATGTAGTTTTTACTTCCACAGTGACGAGTTATATAGCTCAAGCACACTGACAAGGGTCCAGGGCTATTACAGTTGAGCGGGCCCTAGAGGGAGTAACTGTCTCACACTGTCAATAAAGCCCAGACAGGGTATTTCGGCTGTATCAAATTATCATTTGAGATCTCTCTAGCATGAAATTATGTGTTTGATAATAAAGTTGAGAGAGTTTTCCAAAAGATTTTACAACTTCCATCAACACTATTTTAATTAAAAGCAACACTATTAGTATTGACATAAACTTCTATGTAATACAGGAAGTAGCAAATTGCAGACTAGATATGGATTCACTAAGCAGTACTGCCAAGAATACTATATGCTTGGATACATTTTTCATATGAATCAATACACACAGACTCTGATTCTGAGCTTCTAAATGCTAAACCTAAACCTCTAAACCTCTTTTTGGAACAGTAAAATTGAAAGTACATATCATAAGTTATAGTGAAAGGTTTGACCAGACATTGAACCGCCGTACGCTAAAATGAAACCATGTTTCACTGCTTTGTATTGCTGTCTCTGTGTCACGGTGACATGTTTTGCTCAGCGCCAAAAGGAAATGTAGTAATCTTTCACCAGCCTGCCTCCTCCAAGGGGAAAAGACACATTAAGAACAAGAAAGTCTACACAGAAACAGCAAGTCGCTCAAATGACTGATTGTGGCAGTTTCACAACGGAGAGGATAAATGCTAACAATATTTGAGGCAAAAATATTGTAGAAAATAATCTGTCTGCAAGAACAGCATTCAAAAAAGGTGCTATGCATTCAATGCAGAGAACAACCGAAGATCGTCAAATTCAGCACACAATACCAGAGTTACTGAATGATTCACTGGGGCCATAGGTCATCTGCACTCAGAATTGCTTTATGATTGTGCGCTTAGAGGCATTTTCAGACTGCTGAACAGAATGAAAGTGGTGAATTGACACCACAACCCCTGAGGTCTAAGTTTCTCTGTACTCCACCAAACAATTAACAGTTGTGATAATCTCAGCAAGTATTTGACTCTCTGGGCCAAACTAATACCGTGAAAACTGTTTGTTTTTAAGTCTGAGCAACAGACGACCTTTACCTGAACAATGAGACAGCAGCCGGGGAAACAAGTTTGCACAGTATGACTTAATACAGGTGGACTGCAGTGACCTGCCATTGTTTGTTATCCATCCTGATTAACACCCAAGTGGTTCGAGCTAAGGGTACAGACTGTGAGCAAAGGAGGTGGAAGAGGGCTGTGCATCAACAGATGGTCCGAGACTAACGAGAGGTTGGGCAGGCTGTGCAGACCACTATCAGCCAGGACACACTTTAACACATCTTTCCTGACTTTTCCTGAACTGAAGTCATACTGTAGTTGGAAGTTTAAGTCTACACAAACTTCTCTTCACTGTTCTCATGTGGTTTCTCAAAAGCACAACAGATTATCATTGTGTCTCAGTTCCTACATCAGGAAATGGTCAAGATATGGAAATGGGTGGCTGTAGCTGCAGATTTTACTTGAAGTTTCATTTTGTCACATGTTATGTACCATTTCAAATAAGCTATTCTTGTCTCTCTTGCTGCTTCTTAGTACTCTTAAGTACTAGTTTGGCTCGATTGACATTTGATGGTGTTTTTAAATCTCTCTTAGGGCTATCAATCGCATTCATTCACAATTAGTTAATTAATTTTAAAAAAAATCAATTAATTGTTTAGCCTATAAAATGTTAGAGGACAAAGTAAAATGTCCATCCCAGTGTTCCACATGCCACAGTGAGCAAATTGCTTGCTTTTGTCCAACCAACAGTCCAAAGATATTCAATTCATTTGTCTGAAGAGAGAAAAGCATGAAATTCTCAGTCCATTAATTAACTAATATTTCCAGTAGGAATCTCCTTGGCACAATATGAAAAGCATTCCTTCACGTACTCTAATTACTGTCAAGCAATTTGTTTAGTATTAGTTCTAGGGGATTTGCTTGCTGTGTGAAGTGTTGCTGTCTACCTGGACAGGGGGTATTTTTTCCCAACCTCAGCTTGGGGGTCCTGCTGGCGAATGGCTCGGATGGCAGTGGGTGCTGTGAACATGGAGGAGGCTCTGTGTTCAGACAGTACACGGAAGAATGCTCCAGGGTCTGGGGTCCCTACAGGTTTACCCTGTAAACAGACCGCACAGCCACAGCTGGTTAGTTCACAAACTCTGCAGGCATATAAATCACAGGACAGACTGCCTTCAGAGTGAATAGCAGACACACTGATTATTGTGGTATCTCAAAAACATTACAGCAAGATTCCCACAATGTTCTATAGAACAAATTCACTTCAACTGTGAACTACAATACATGAATATTCACAGAACAGCTGTTTAAAATGGAGAGGCACACTGGAAGGCTGCCTTCAAGACAGATGGGTCCAGAAATCCATGGACTAGAAAACACAGTTGTGCTATAGGTGTATTGTTTGTCTAGAAGAAAAGATATAGACAAAAGAAGCCTGCGGGCAAATGTCTTTGACAGCAATTTCTACTGTGTTTCTTGGATTCAACTAGCCTGTCCCAACAGCAAGAAGACAACTGCACACGAATGAGAATGGTAAACAGCAGCAGTGAGTTCTGGCTGTCATTTTTGCTCTGGTTAAATATTTGTGTATTGATCAGAGGGAAGACAAAAGATTGGCAGCATCATGCCTGAAGACAAAGAGGCTGCTAAAACAAAAGCTAGGTGAGACAACCAGCGTGGCTGGAGTCAAACATTGATTTAAAGACGGCAGACTAATTAATTGCCCAGCAGTGCTGTTTCCTGCCAATGAGAGAAAATCGAGTGCTAATGTAATGAGTGTCCCTCAACATAAGAAATACACTGTAAGACACAAACCTAAAAATCGACAACCTGACACACATCCCTCTTAGCCCTGATCTACAGGTTCTGTTAAATGCTAATAACCATCTACATAACAAGTGGCCTGCATACAGGCTGTACTCCATTACCCAATGGGCAGTGGACAAAGCCAAATTACCTGTAATAATCAGATGCATCAATATCAACAGGCTGTTCAAAACACACATTCATGCAGAAAATACTTCATTAAAGCTTCATTATTCCTTCACCAATCTTTTTCACAAGAGCTGTGCTGCATAACAATGCTATGACTCAGCAGAGGGTCTGTATCTTCAAGGTTTAAACTGATACAGCTGGGTAGTTGCTTATGTTGTGATGTTAACATTTAAATACTGCTTCAGCACTACTGAAAAAGACTCAAATCAATAGAATTCTTTCACCAACTGTATTCTGCATGACAGTGGAGCAGAGCTGCCAGAGTCAAACATGGCAACAGGGTTCACCACATCTTGAACTGAGTCCAAGGCCACATAAACTGGAGTCATTAACCAAATATGGACATATTCAGCCTGCAGGGCCAACAAAACCAGATACCCAGCTGATACTGTAACCTGACATGTTCAGCTTTGTAAGTTATACAACTCATGTTTTATTGCACATATCTGGCATTTGCTGCTGTTTGCAATACTGCAGTAGTTCTTTTTAGATACTAAATCTTGTCTACAGGAACGTACCTCATAGAGAACTGTGCTGTTACCATGGAGCAGAGGACCATAGCAGATATATGAATGGCCGACCACCCAGCCTAGGTCTGACGCTGCCCACCAAACCTGCAAATGGTTCAGAGAGACATGTACAAAGTCACCTGGATACAAGGACACATGTCCTTAATTTCTTCTGCAGCTTTCAATGCTAAAAATCTAAAACACCTGTAGTAGCTGTAAGCACTATGAATGTAAATTAAAATGCATATTTTGTATAAATGAATGTAAAAAACAAGTAAAATGTACTAATTAAAGAACTTGTTATACTACAGATAACATAAATATTGCATAGTGATCCTCTTTCAAGTGGAGAACAATTGATCTCTTTGCTGACTGCATGCTCTTTGTTCTCAAGTGCACCACCAGCTCAAAAGAGGATGCTTTATTGTCTTACATCTCCAGGACTGAGTCCATAAATATTTGACATGGTCCATTTCAGCATCACAGCATAGCCTGCAGTGTCTCGCACAACACCCTGGGGGACAAGATAAGAAAAACATCAGACTAGTGACAGGAATTGCACTAGGCAAAGAGGCAGAGGTTTAATATCAATCTAAACACAGCCACTCACCCCTGCTGTACAGAAGGGGAGAGTACTTTCTTTTCAAACAAATGCTTCTCAAACCAATTCCAGTTTACAGCTTTTATTAGTTAATGGTGCTGTATAAACATTTTTGCACAAGATGGCGCGTCTTCAAGTCCTTGTGTCAACAATTAGAGTTTTTTTTCTCAGTTATGGTCTCCCTAAAGCCATAACTGAGAAATTCACAGAAGCTCACAAAGAAGAAAGCTGGCAATAACAGCACTATTTAGCTCAGGAACTAGCCAGCAGGTGGATATTTTATATCATCTGTTGGCCAAAGACAAAATGATGCTATTTGAAAGGAGCCAAGGTTTTTCCATTTGAAAGTGCCTGCAGGCAGTTCCTCCTGCATGAGCTCCAGCTCCTGCTGTGGAAATGCTCCGTCTTATTTATGTCATGGTGATGGTGTTTAGATCGAGCTTGGATTGTTTTGCAGAGTCAAAGAGCAGAGGAGTCACGCAAAAGCTCCAACCAGAACTGACAGCATTTATACAAACAGGGCCAACAGTAAATCCTCTAGCTTGTCTTTGTGAGAATGTATGTTTACATGATGACTGTGTGTCTATGAATGAGGTATTGATTTTCATTTTCCCCTGCTGCTGATCACATCTCTGAAATGTCAGTACCTTTGGTGTCCCAGTGGTCCCAGAGGTATAGAGGACATAGAGGGGATGGTTGGAGGGAACAGAAACACAGTCGTGTGCCTGAGCGGTGGCCATCTCTTCCTCCCAGTCCAGACTCAACTCTAGACTCATTGATACTTTCTCCTAAAACAAGAAAAATTTGAAACATATTCTTATTTACATTCAAATTACACTACAACAAAGGAAACTGGTTTTAAAAAAAAAAGACTGAAAGATTGTTACTGCTCTACAGCTCCAAATTTCATCTATGAGTTATTGATAACATCCACTGACTCAGGTGGTTAGGTTTGTGGGTTTCACAAAGGTTTTTTTTTTTCCCTCCCTCCCGGTTTTGGTCAAAGAGACATTCAAACTCACACTTCACTCTCCTTACAAGTGACTTGGGAACATAAATTCTTATTTCAGGTTCAGTAAATACATATTTTACACCGTTATATAATATTTCTACGCTAGATGTTTCTGTTGAGACTCCCATCTGTCATTATAATCTCTTGTAGTCACCAACAGAGGTCATTTCGGGTCATAGTTTAAGACCCTTACATTTACTGTGGCCGACATCTGTCTCATGTCAAGTCTTTGAGAATCTCTTTGATACTTTAATTTCATTAACATTTAATCATCCCGGGAGGCTGAGGGAAAGTCCTGGTCATTTCTTTCTCTGGTCCTCAGAAAATGAGCTCAAACCTAAGACAGCATTCAATATCACACAGATTTTTGAGGCAGAGCACAGACATCCCATAAAACCTTCAGTTTTCTGAAATGCATCTTCTTCTTTTTTTTACTCACTAAAGCCAAGCCAGAGCAAGTGTTGGCTGATTTAACAAGGATTTCATGTTAGAGGCTGTGTTCAGAAAACCACAGCCTCATGCTTACTGAACGCAGGATATAATAAAGCAGCTGCAACTTTCATAGTGGTGCTTCAGATTATTTTAAGGGGCTTACTTTCCAGTGAATTTCCTGTGAAAACTATCTCACCAAGTTCACTGACAACAGTCTTATGTCCACCATGTATGTCCTCCAAATATTCTGCTACACTCTAACGGCAATCTCTTCATTTTCCAGAGGAAGCACTGATAGGATAGGAGATGCCAAATCAGATAAAATAACTTATGTAATGTTCATTTAAGAGTGCAACAAAGCCACAGTGCATAACTGATGACAAAACTGAACATAGACATGGAGGTCAGACAAAACAAAAATCAAACAAACTGTTGTCAAACTGTGCAATCAAGTTTCAGAACAATTTCCCCAATCCCAAACTTCAGAATCCTGTGTCTAAGCAAAGAATTATTCTACACCTATGACAGGCACCCACCTCCATCCTTCAGCTGCACACATACAAGACATATTTTTCACTCTGTCTCTTCTAATCAAACCAGCTATACATCATTTCATCATTTGATTCAGAGGCAGGATTTGTTATACTATCATACCATTCATATACATTTGGCCAATTCCAGGCAATAATCCTTTAAAATCCTAGGCTTTAGATTCAGATGAATGATTAAATGCTCTCTTATAGGTTAAAAACTGCAGCCCTCCAGCCCTGGTAAATCCATTTTCTCCTAACAGTAGCTACACCGTGACCAAACTAATCAGCTTTACATATGGCTGCCATATTTCAGATGCATTTGCATTCTATCACACAACCTGCAGGTTTAGAGATGACACCACATGCTTTGTGCTTCTTACCATGTTCGGCCTGTTGTAGATGAGGACTTTAGAGGGCCTGTGAGAGCTCATCTCCAAGGCTTTCTCCACCAGAGGGATGTACTCCACTCTTCTGCCTGGCTCGATGCCAAATGAGGCTGTAACCATCAGCTTGGGCTGAAAAACACAAAGATCAAGTGAGCTGATTGTGTTAAACGTCAAGAACTTACAGCATATTTTTTAGAGCTGTAATAGAAACAGTAGCCAGTGCTTCCATCACACTGGTGCATTTTCAACAGGGCATTAGTGGTATGATTGTGTTGCCTGTGGCAGCTCGCCAGTGTTGAGTCAAATGCAGTTCACAGAAGCCTTTTAACATGCATGTGATATTAATTCCATAATAAATATCAGGCACCACACGCCTGAGGTGTTCCTAGAGTGTAAAAAGCATTTCCTGTAACTTTTTAGATTTTAAGGTTTAAGGCACATACTAAAATAAGCCACAACTCTGAGGCAGATGGCCTCTAAATGCAACACACTCAGTCACTGTTTGCTCATTTTGCCATAAAGCCTGTCATATGACATTGAAATGTCTGTGACAATGCTGAATAAGGATCATTCACTCAAAACAGTTGTTCAAGTAGCTCGCAGGAATACTTAATAATACTGTATTTTTTACAATCAAATAAATACATCACTCAACGGAGATCATTATCATCAGAAACATTCCCTGACAAAATGTCAGGCTGGTCCATTTATCCTTCTGCTGCCCTGCTTAAAAAATCTCAGTGCATATGGCTTTGGCATAGTTCTCAAGTGTATGGTTGTGAAAAGAGAAGGCAAGCCAAGTGCTTTCCACTCTGAATGATTCATTCTGAGCTTAACGAAACAAAGAAGCCTCAGGCACCACTCGCTTTCAGTGTTTCAGATATTTTCCAAGATTAATTGGCACACAATACTAAAAGTGCAAGAAAATGTGAATTAGAAAATTATTGGTTGCAGCAGTGCTATTGCCCTGGTTGACCCCATGCATAAAAGGAAAAAGCTACCATACGTGCCATTCCTTAGTTTTTAGTGAGAAGCAAGAATACTGGAGTAAGAGTGACAATGAATTAATGAAGACATTGTAGTCATGTTATCATGGCTCAAGAGAAAATCAATCTCAACCACAGAGTAAATAATGACATTTTCTAACCTTGGCATGATTGATGCGGACAGAGAGCTCTTTAGAAGCAAAGCCGCCAAAGATGAGGCTGTGCGGGGCACCGATTCGTGCACAGGCCAGCATGGTGAACATGGCCTGGGGCACCATTGGCATGTAGATAACCACCAGATCTCCTTTGCGTACCCCATTCTTCACTAGGACTCCTGCTAACCTGGACACCTGGATCAACACACAGAGGAGGCACTGAAGAGAACTGAGCATCAACATGCATTTTGGCTTAATTCACACTGCAGTCTTTCAAATATCTACTTAAAACCTTTATAGATAATTGTTCATGTAAATTTACCTTCAAATGGACACAATCTGGCAATTGAAAGAACTGAACACCTTTGTGTAAATCAAATTCAATTCAATCAAATTAAATGTATTTTTGCTTTGGGGGCTAAGACCAATAAAAAGCTATAGCTACACTTCCTCTCATTTAGAGCACATTTCAATTACAGTGCATGCAACTGAATCTTGATTGAACTGAAGCATCTGCCCAAATGTAAATGAAGTTAATTATTTCCTTTCTCTCTGTTATTATGTTTTGCACTATTCTATGCTAATGTTGAATGATCCAGCTGCCACAGCAGAATAACTTGGCCAACTTTCTCAGCTGAAGGATGGAAAGTAAATTTACTGTCATTGCAAGACCTGAACAATGCGACTCCATGCAGCAGCTCTTTGTGCCGTTATGTTCTGTGACTTCTGTCAAAATACTATTTACCTGGTCCTGAAGTTCTCTGAAAGTGATGATCTGTTTAGTTCCAGTCACTGGGCTGTCATAAATGATGGCAGGCTGCTCTCCACGGCCGCTCTCCACATGGCGATCCACAGCATTGTAGCACATGTTCAGCTTCCCTCCAATAAACCTGAAATTGACAAACATAAACAACAACACTGTTCAACATTAAACATGAAAAATATTCATATTTTCAAACATATGAATAGATACAGTGAGGTTCTAAAAACAGGAATACATTTTTTGTCAACAAAATATAACATCACATGCCAACACCTCTATCAACACATCACTAAAAATATATTCTGAAGTGTGTATTTGTGGCTGGTAGGATTCTTTCATTATACTTAAAATTGGAGCATCAACTTGATGAAATCAATTCAAGCAAAAACATATGCAGATGCTCTCACCAGCAGCACACAGCAAATCAATGCACTTGGTAAGGTGACAGTTTCAGCTCATTCTGTTGCTGTGCATATGGTTAAAGAGCAGGAGGCAGGTTGACCAGATGGTGTCTGGGCTCTGCTGTTTTGGAAGCCAGAGAGACAGGAAGACAGGGTGGCTGTGTCCTTCATTTTAACATGACTGTACCAAATTCAGGTAGTTCTGGCTTTCCTGATATGGTGGAACTGACAGCCCCATCCACCAAATAAAAAGAAAAGAAACTTTCATTTTCAAATCTTTCCCAGTGCAGGAGGATGTGTGGGGGGTGTCATGCATTTTAACAATGATTCTTTTCCAAACAACATCAGTCAAGTACAGACATTTCAAGTATCACAGCCAAACAGTACTTTTATCCATCTTGTAAACATCCTACAATTCACTTTATCATCAAATGTTAGGACTTTTCAGCCATTTTCAAGTAACATTTGCACAAATGTAAGACACAGTTCCGTTTTCGGTAGCCAATTAGTGCCTCTCACAAAATGTTGTACCGTTAGCTAGCGTTAGCTAACAAAGATAAACACAAGGCCAGCTCGGGGGGGCAGGTTGTTTCACTTACCGCCATTCGAGGAAAATTCATACATCATTACAAAGTCTTCTACCCAGAAGGAAGCAAAGGAAAAACAAATCAAATGTTAAACGTTTGCGACGCATTTGCTCGGCCCATTAGCTTAACTTCAAATAGCCAAGATGGTGGTCGGTAGTGACGTGGTTATCTCTTTGCTCGTCATGTTCTCGTCACCGAAACTAATTAGCTGTTAGGTTTCCGGTATTCACATAGATAGACTGCATTAATCTACATCATTTACATTTAATTCACATTTTCAATTACTGTACTAAGTTACATACACATGTACTAACTACAAATCGACATAAGTCAATAATAATAAACATTATGTGCGGCAGCGGTGATCACTTTTAGCCCAGTTATTCTAAGCAAAATAATCAGTGAATTGACAACCTCAAAACTTATGTTTTTCTAATTTCCTGAGTTTAAAGAAATATAATATACTTTAGCAGGAGTTTCAGTTTAATCAAACTACACATAGGCACTGGTAAAGTAATGCATTACTTCCTTATCTCCAGTTTCCCCTTGATAGAGTGGCCACAGCTGAGGTCATCCGACAGCTTTTTGGTGGATTATGATTTAATATCTTTATTATTGAAATGTTATCATTATATGAACATAACATTATTTTCGCAAATGCGTCAAGCTGTCATGTTATTTTCACGAAGTTCACAAACTTTCAAGGATTTCAAGGATCATGGGAAATTGGGAGTTTGTAGGCTTTGACTCTTCTGGGGATCAGGTGGCGGTTAGGTGAAAGTACAGGCTGTTTGCAATGTTTCACTCAGAACTCAAGCAGATCTGGCGTATGAAAAAGTTTCTCGCCGTGTTGGTTGTTGTTGGCTTGCAACATTGAAACCTACCAGTTTGGGAACACTGGGTCCTCGGCGTGCAACGTTTTACTCCACGGTTCAAACCAGTTAATGTCCTGTCCCATCTCACCCCAGAACTGCTCGGGGTCGTCCCTCGCCGTGGCGAAGGCTCGGCTGTACGCCGTGTCGGACGCATAGTTTCTGCAGCACTGCACGGCGAAATACCTCTGGACGTCTGCGGGAGATGCATGCGATCCTGTTGCTCTTACGCCACGTTGCTGTTGTTGTGCTGCTGCTGCTGAAACACTCCACAGTGTCCTCTTATTACGCCGAACTTGAACGCAGTGATTCAGGCGAAGTACGTGTTTTATTTGGAAGTGCATTGCTGCTGTAGTTTATTTAGTTATTATTATTTTTAAAGGTGAACTCGAACGCTTTTCTCTTTCTTCCGGTGCTCTGCAGGTGAGAAACCCGCTACGATCCAACGCTGGGCGACGTCATCTGAGGCCACCAAAGGGAAAGCAGAAATCCTCACGATACTCTCAAGGAATGCGAACTATGAACTGGATGTAGTTGATGCAGGAGGAGCTTTGAGTCACAATTAAAACTGTTACACAACACATCAACTGGCCCTCTTGCAAACAGCTCTGTAAACTTGCCAAATCTATCAAATAAAATATGCGGCACACTTTGAAAGCTACTGTGCAAAGGAAGAAAAAATATGGGTGTACAAGTTGAAATGAAAATCAGAAGTTTCAGCTTCAAATAGTCCCAGAGACATTTTTCAGCGATAGATATTTAGCCTTTGGCATGTCTTTTAAAATGCCAAACAAGAAAAATCTATGTCACTGCTGTTTATTTGTGAAATGCTTTAAGCTCCTTCCCATCACAAATCTTTGTTTACAAGCAGCAGCATTAAACTTTCATGGTCCTCTGGGTGGCATCAATAACCGTTCTCTGGTTAAGAATGCAAATACTTCTGCTTAAACAGATCAGGGAGAGCATTTAGAGGCTTGTTTGAGGATATTTATGAACATAATAATGTATTTTCTACATGGAGTTGATTTAAAAAAAAAAACACTAAAATGTCTCCCTCTCTTATTAAGCTGAGTCACTTGTTGTGGTCTCATCTCCATAACAGCAGCTTGTGCAATCCTGTCACAGCATGCAGCAGCAGCAGCTCTGTGTTCTCTCAAATGGCGCTGTGTACGTCTCTTTTGTCACTGCCGTCATCATCCAAGCTGGCTGGTAAATACCCATAATCCAGCTGACCCACCCCCCCCTTGGACGTGACCCCTGCACGCTGGTTCCCCTGGTTGAGTAACTCATCCGTCTGATATATCAGGTCATCTGTTTCTATTTATACATGCGGAACAGTGTTTTCCGTTAGATAGTTCTGGAAGTATTGTGCATTTTCCAGGGAGGCCTTTTACTGGTACTGCCTTGCAGCTACAAGCTTCATCACACCTCTCACTAAGCCGAAAAGACAAAAGACATCAGTTATGAACGCGACACGTATGATACTTTGTATCCAACATGATGTTGTGTACATTTTCCACATTTTGAATTACTGACCTTAAACCCATCACCTCCTCTCTTCCCTATCCTGCGGCTTTTCACTCGTGATGAGTTAGAGCTTGTTTTTTATATTCTACAATTGATTCAGACTTCACCACATTGCAACAGAGCATATAAGTTACAATCTATATTCATGTATAACTATAATCAAACCCCTGACAGTGAAAGGAGGCCGCCCCTCTCCTCTCATGTTGTAATTTGTCTGGCCAAAAGGTCTAGCTAAATCACTGCCCCCCCTACTCCTCACACACACACACACACACACACACACACACATACACATGCACACTCCCACCCCTCTCCCACACACTGCCATAACTCTTTTTATAACAGCACAGATGCTATTGGCAGAATATGTATCATTCTTACACTCTCTGGCACCGGACGTGCGCTGAGCACTAACTAATAGTCCAATCAGTCCTAAAACTGGAGTCCAAGACGGCTCATCACAGCCCCTCCATCCTGCCCTCCTCTCTGATTTTATGTGATGAGTGTGAATCTTCTCAAGCAGAAATCAGTCGGCTGCCCTTCAGAAACAGTTAGAGGCAAATTAGCAGAGTTTATCTATGAATGATTAATCCCCAAGAAGCGTTTCCTCCACCACCACCACAGAGTGTCTGAATATGGATTTATAATCAAATTAGTTTGAAGATAATGATTGCCGTTTTACATTTTGAATGGCTTTTAGATGCAGCAGTTGGCTGCGAGGGCTGTGAATGATTCCTAGTCAACATTATTCATAGTTTAAAACAAATGATACATCATTACAGCTGAGTGGATTTGTTCTAATAATTACCTAAAACTGAACCTACAGAATAATAGGGGCACTTAATCATTTAGTGATGTACACTGGTGATGGTAAGTTCAGGTAAAAGCTATTATCTTTGTTATTAATGTTGTTATTTTATGCAGATAATATACTTATATCTGTTGTTTCTTCTCAGATGAAATAAGATTACATCAGTCAGGAGCTGGTGGATGCCACAGAGTGAACTGTGTGATGTGCAATATCATTACTCTTATGTCATGTATTATTTCCATTTGGTGCTGTTTCCCTGAAGGGGGCGTCAGCAGCCTTGTGGTTTGAAGAAAGTTGCGTTGGAGGTTAAAATCCCAGGGCTAAAGCAAAGTCAATGTCTCTATGCCTCCTCTTTGTGAACCTTAACTTCATGAGCCCTTGAGCAAGATATTTGTCTAAGGGCACCTTTATTAATAAAAGTCTGTACCTCTAAAGTTAAAGTAACAGAACTGCCTTGGGAGGTGGGTGAAAATCGCCATGGTGATACTGTACTTAAGTTATTCCTGTAAAGAAAATTGCTCACTTGTTGCGTCAACTTGTCTTGTTAAAAAATAAATACAATTTTTAAAATGTCTGCCAGTGGTACCTCACACATGTTTACACGATGATGTACCTTCATTATCTGTCAGCCGCTGTTTGACAGAGCTTGGTAATAAACAACAGTGCTGCTGTGGGAAAACAGCCTGTCACATCATACAGGAAAAGCTGAACATAAACCTTTAGATGAAAACATTTTTGTTTTTTTTAAGATGTATTTTTTCCCCAGTGTGACATGTCATATTGATCACAGTCAGTGCTGCCACAGGATTACAGTCAATGGTTGTCAAATTTGATTATACAGTGTCCCTTTTTAATAAGTATAAGATGAACAGTATTACCTGCGCACAAGACCTGTGTGTTCAGTTAGGGAAGTAATTCTGCTGTCCATTGTGGAACAACAACAAAGAGATGACAGCAAAGAGACAACAGCATCCCTCAGTGTTAATCTAATGTGCATTAGAGTGTAAAGGCAACCAAAGATGCCTCGCTGTCACTGCATTCAGCTAAGAAATAGTCCAGTAACCCTTCAAAACCAGAATGTGCAATTTTTACACTTTTTGGTTTTGGTTTTTGTGTGGATTAAACAAAAAACTTTATGAATAAGTATGTTTTAGAAGTGCTGAAGGGCAGATTTTGTTATCTTCAAACAGAGCCAGTCTCTCAGTTTATAGTCTTTTAGCTAAAATAAGACGACCAGCTGCTGGCTGTATTTTTACATTAACCATGCATCAACCATCTACCACTCACCAAGAAGTGTATTTCCCAAAATGTTGAACTGTTCCTTTAAAGACAGAACCTGTTGAATTTATTTTTCATGAGCACTGTTTGGAAATGCAGCCTACAAATAAAAGCCCTGATACAAACTAATGCTATGAGCTTTCATCTAAGGTCCAGTCGCCTGTTTTTGCCCTGTCTGCACAGCCTCTTGCATCTTCTTCTGGTCGAGTGGAGCCCTTTCAGAAATCAATTTATTTGCAGTTTGAGGGCTTTAAGAGCGCCGCAGCATAATCCCACCTCTAAAAAAGCAGAACTGTATTCTAGCCCATATGGATGGGAGCCTGTAATCTCTCTGTGCCCTCTTTCTGCACACTCTCTCTAAGC
Organism: Lates calcarifer; assembly: GCF_001640805.2. Classification (NCBI taxonomy): domain Eukaryota; kingdom Metazoa; phylum Chordata; class Actinopteri; family Centropomidae; genus Lates; species Lates calcarifer. The sequence goes on from NC_066850.1 coordinate 9,925,011, forward strand.
CCTCACCCTCTCTATCCGTCCCTCCAGCCTACCACTTACCACCAGTTTACATCTGCATGCAGCTGGGTAGAACCATGGGTGGCTGGAATTCACCAGCACATATGGACTGCGTGATTAAACATGTGCAGGTTTAGTGTGAATTTTCAATCAAAAACCAAGCAGATTACGATTATTCCCTGAAATGCTTGAAAATGATGAAAACTGAGTCTAAGAGGTATTAGCAGAGGCACACTGATTTTACGTTTGTTAAATTTCATTCTTGGACTGACTCCAGCAGCTAATTTGGAGTGAAGTGAGGTTAGGAGTGAGGTAATTGCCTCCCAAATGGTTATATGGAGGCTAAGGCAAAGATAAATGAGATTCAAATATTTCATTGTCTATATCATACTGTGGATTTTGCTCTGAACAGCTGTGCACATGGAAACTTTAATATTGGTCCTTCCCTCAGGTGTGTTATTCCTGTTTACAGCCTGCATTTGTCATGGTGAAGTCATGTTTTGCAAGCCACGTGACACATCATGCTGCCTTAAACCCACCCCCGCCTGGCAATTCGCTACTTGTTTTTGTTGAGCTCTGCCTCTGCCGAGCGTAATGAGTGGCCATGTACGAGGTATGCCACAGCAGCAGGCACCATTAGGCAGCAGATCTACAGTAAATGAAGGGAGTCAGTGGTTTGGCTCCGTTCTGTGGTAGCAAATAAACATGAGGATTAATCCTTAAGCCCTTCAACTAAGGTTCACTACCATCATTCAGTCCTTATCAGGCTGCAAGCAGTGCATGTAGCCAAGAGAGGAGATAACGGGCGGCATGGCTCAGCGGTTCACAATAAACCTTAATGGCAAGCGTGGCTGCGATGAACTGATCTCTGAAGTGCAATGGATGAATGGATTATACGTGGCTAAGCATTTACACGTGCAGGCACAAAAGCACACATGTACACATGATCATGAGTCTCGGCATGCAAACCGTGGCTGCAGGTTAACTGCTGCATGTGGTGAAACCATGTAGTATGCTGTAGATGTGTTATATTGTGATTGATGACTGACTTTTTTATTTAGTCTGCGATAAATTATTACACACCCACTGTGAGCTAGAGCGCGACACTGGCCCTGCATGCAACCCTGATTTATGAGATACACTGTTTGGCCAAAAGGGGCTGTTTTTCATGATTTGGGCAGCTCCAGTTTAGGGAAATATTAATCCCACAGCATCTAACAATATTTTGGACAACAGTTTGCTTCCAGCTTTGTGGCATCAGTTTACACAAGGCTCTTTCCTCTCTCAACATGACAAATCCCTCACGCGCAAAGCAAGGGCCACAAGGAAATTTTTGCTCCTCTCAGTTTGGTGTGAAAGAACTTGGCCAGTCCACTCAGAACCAGGACTTCCCAGTCCCTTTTTCCTTTTCCCAGCACCTCTGGGATGATGTGGGACGTCAACAGCAGCTCAGGCCTCTTCACCCAACATCAGGAGCCAATTCACAAATGCTCCCGTGGTTTCGCTCAGCTTCCAAAATCTTGTGGAAAGCCTGAAACCAGAGGAGAAGCAGCTGTTAAAGCCCATGATGAGAAACACTCAGTTATTTACATCATTTTTTTTTTCTTTTTTCGGTGTCCGCATACTTTTGGCCATGTAGTGAACTAGTAATAAATCAGTGCAGATCTGTGTCTTTAATGAATGAATTCATTAACTCCACTACTCAGCTGCAACATCATCACTTTTCCACAAGCCATTTAATCTAATGCAAGAGGTTAAAATTAGATATATTTCTTAAATGCGTGAAAAAAATCTTTCAGTTGTCTTAATATGATTCTTTTTTTTTTCCGCCGTTGAAAATGTATTTTATGCTCAGAAGAGCTTGAATAAAATGTCATATCTCTGTAGTGGTGGATTGTTCCGCCTTATTGTGCCAAGATGGACATTTCTATTTGTCCCATTGAGTGTGTGCAAAGCTGCTGCTCCTCTGCAAACGCTGCCAGGTGATGAGATATTATGAGGATGGAGGTAGATTATTTCTGTACGTCCAACCACTATACTGTACGTCCCAACCACTCCCAAGCTCTCTCTCTCTCTCTCTCTCTCTCTCTCTCTCTCTCTCTCTCTCTCTCTCTCTGTGATGCTGCAGCTCTTGTAGTCTCTCCAGTCTCCAGTAAACAGCAGTCATGGCGACAGTGGTCCAACCGCTCACTCTGGATCGAGGTAAGGCGCTCGGAGCTTTTATTTATAATTTGTCACCAGATGGTTTTATTTTGTCGCTTTGAAAACTTCGTCGAGGACCTGGCAACCCGAGATGGAGGTGTAGATCCAGGTGTTTTGTGTGCCCGGCTCAGATTTCCTTACAGATTTATCCGTACGGTTCGTTATTTCACGGCAAAAACGAGCTCTCGCTTTTCTAAAATAAACCCGTCCAGTCTCGTCGGGTCCGCGCGTGCATCTTTGCCGGATGGAGCGCCTGTTTCCTCCGCGAGGTTTTCACGGAGACATACACGAATTACCCACAATCTATCTGACGAATGAGCACTACTACTGTGTTTTCGCTTATTCTCATCCATATTATGTAACCTCCTAGGCGATATTACTCCGTTACAGCTCGCTTTTTTGCTCTTCATCTGTAAGGGGAAAAAAAGAGCGTCGGGTGCTGGAGCACTTTGGTATGAAAATCTACTTTGTAAAGACAGGAGACAACTTTTGTATTTGTAATTAGACAGGTGCGAGTCAGGCAGGTTGGTCCTCACCCTATAGGATATATGAACAGGAGGCATGTTGTCCTCTTGTTGGAAACATACAGTCTGCCGTGCAAGCAAATTGCAATTAAGGGCTAATGATATCTTCTGATGGTACTACACAGCCGAGCCAGTCCTGCCAATGCACCACAGGTAGTATTTACTAAGAGCTGACACAGTGTATGTAATTGTAGCCCATGTGACTTAAACACATGCATTCTCTGACATCATTCATATGGTAGTAATGCCTCTAGGATGAACTCCCACCTAATTTTGCTTTAGTTTATATCACTACCCTTATAGAAAACAGCTGTAATCCTACAGTAAATTGTTCCAGCAATCCTTTAAGTCCCATAGGAGATTTTTTAAAAATGCAAAGTGTCCTATATACACTCCGGAGAAGCACATACTCACTTTACATCCCTGTACTTTCTTGTTAAAAGAGTCTATTTTTAGATCACAGCTGAAAAATTCCCACTCTCACGTTCAGATCAAATGCATATCTGCTGGTGAAATGTAATGTTGCACAAGCCTTGCATAGGAAATAGGTGTCAAATATAAAGAAAGGAGACACCTTTGCCATTTCCTCTGTGCCAAGAAAAGCTAGCATCGGCTCCCCAGTCACTTCGCAGTCACAGGAGGGGACTATAAATACACTTTATCTGGTGGGAGCATAAATTATTATGCAGGAAATAATCTGACTGGTGTCACTTGTTATGTGGAATCCAAGTAATTAGCCGCAATCGGTCATTTTCTGCAATAAGGAATTAGATTTTTGTCCATTTGCTCAATTGCAATTTGTTCCTCACTGGAGTGAAATGCTTCTGGGCAGTCAAGCTTTACTGATGCACAATCTGTTGCGTTTAATAAGTGCTATACCATGCAGAATTAATGTAATTAGTCTATGATTGCAGCAGGCAAACAGAAAAACAATAACACCCATGCATTACCCACGCACCACTCCTATGGAATTATACAAAGAGGCTTAGGTGTACTGATAAACACACCTTTAAACACTGAGCAAAGAGAAAGAAATGTCTGACATCTTTGTAAAATGTCAGCATTTACCCTTATTTGATCTTAGTCATTTGCTGGGGCAGTAAGTCAGACATGACCTCATGCCTGTATGGGGGGGTGGGGGGTGATCCGTATTCACATGCTGTGACATGAATTTGACCAGTCAGCGGCTGGCAGCTGTAATGGCACAAGGAGTAGTAATGATATTTTCACACAGGAGCCGTCAAGAGAGGGAGGCAGCATCACAGACTCCCTTTTTTCAGCTGCTGCCACTTTGGAGAAAACACTATAATTGCTAATGAAAAGGTAGTTTCGTCTCTTGTTGGGGAGTAGGCTTTAGCTGCTGAGTTGCCGAGGCTGTCAAACACACACAGGGAGGAAATAGACAGAGATGTTCATTTCCAGAGCTCCCACTTGGCTTGTTGGGTCACAGCAGGATGAACAGATCTTACATCACTGGCCTTCCTGTTATTGTTGGAGGAAATGACTGTGATGAGCAAGCGTCACTGCCCTATAAAGAACAATGGGTTTGAACTTCTCTGTATACATTACAAAACCACTCCTCATTCTCTGTGGATCTGGCATTTCACTACAAGTCGGCACGTCCCAGAAATGACAAGCTTTGTGATATGAAAAAATGACAGAAGAGGTCATTGTGGGTGTATCTCAGTTGCTGTTGTCAAAGAATTTTGTCCAAAACTTCTGCAGAATGAGTAACACAAGTTCTGGTGTGGACCCTTCCGCCAAAAAAGGGGAGAATTTGTGTGAAATAATTGCAAGTTGTAACAAATATGACTAAAACAAGATCACAAGTGTCCACAGTCATGCTAACAGTACAGCAGTGCTTCGAGCTGAATGCTAGCAGGCGCATGCAACATGCTCTCAGTGAAAATGCTAACATGCTGATGTTTAGGAGGTGCATTGCTGTCATGCTAACAATTTTAATTTAGCACATTAGCAATGTCAGGCGATGCTAATGGGAATGTCAAAACCACAAATGTAAACGTCATGGTGGCAGTAGAGGAGAAGTTAGAGCAATGCCAGCATCAGTAGGCTTCATCCCTTGGCCGTGAATGTCTGTATAAAATGTCATGGCAATGCAGTCAATAGCCTAGCTGTCGATCGGTGGAATAGTGTGAAATCACTGACAGGAATGTGTGTCGCATCATCTGTGTGTGAACGTGCGTGAATGTCCGTCCTCATGCATGTGCGCAAGATAAACAAAGAGGGGCCCACTCGTAGAAAAACAGCTCCATAGAGTCACTAGAGGTCAAATACTCCACAGGGAACCTTTAAATCCATGACATTTATTAGTAGCTGAGATATACTAAGGCTCACGGTCTGTATATCTACATCCATACTACAGTGTGCATATAGACAGCACTCAAGTGTATGATTAAAGGATGCCATTGCACCCACAAACCCATTGTCAGTCTGTGATGTTTGAAGATTTACATTATCTATGGTACCTCTGCCTCCTACATTTCCCAGAAAGGCAATACAACTTGTTGCATTATTCCTTGGCTTATACAGGTAGAAAGTGAGAGAGCAGTGGCCTGTTGATATCTTAGCAGGGGCATGAAAGCGATAGATTTTCAATTTTAGGAAAGGCAGGTTTTGCTCCTTGTACAGAATGCAACATCTTGTAGCTGCATCATAATCCTGGTCCATCGAGTCCTGTTTCTCTGCTAAGAAAGTGTTTTCTCTTCAGTCTCCCTGTGAGGTTGTTGAACATCAGCTCAGAATGGCAACCACAGACAGATGTCTTTGCCTTTTCAAGTGTGACTCCTATGGGTTTCTTCACTGTATGGAAAGGTTTTTATACAGCTTATAGTCTCCTCTAGTCTGAATAGACTGAAAGCAATAGCTGCAGCACGTTACTCCCAGTTCTTGTTTCCCCTCTGAGAGATCATGGCAAGTTCACTGATCTGAGGCCAGACCTTATTCCCATCACATGTTCTCAGTTATACCAGCGATTTGAAGGATTATAGGTTTTGCTGACAAGCTGACGTCACTCTTAGCTGTTGATATTTCAGCTAACCCCCTTTTAATACAGAAACAAAGGCTCTCAAGAGTCATTGTCTTGGAGGGACACTGTCCTGTAATTAGAGAGGATGAAGGAGACAATAAAAGTAAGATGTTTTCTGTCTCTGCTTTCACCACAGGCTCCTGCAGGAGTCATTAGCCCTCCAGGAGTGATTTATTTGTCGTGCTTCGAGGCGATCGTCGCAGTAGGGCAAATTAGATGTAATTCTCTCTGCATGGGGACAGGACTTGTTTGGTAAAACCCTGTTATCAAATTTTACTCATTCAGAGCACTGTTATTTTCACTTTTTACGGTTGGAATTAGCGGCAGAGTTGCCAAGGGCACCGAGGACATCCAGGTCAAAGTGGCGGTGGCAGATGGCAAGGCCTTTTCAGGACAATTTATCCAAGCATGCGTGACATCCGCACAGCATCTCTCCGGGTACAAAGGTAGGAGCGGAGTCAGAGAAAGGTCATCCAAGCCCTTCCTGTCGTCTGCTGAGGTGGAAAGTGACATTTCAATCAATAATCAAAGTCAGAATTTGAAAAGAGGATGCTCAGGTTGCAGGGGTTTAACCACCACCGCATGGTTTAATGAGCTCAGGCTCTGATGTGGACGTGTTTATTTACATCACTGCAGTTTTGTCAAAACAAAACTTTTAAGTACTGAAAATGAATTACGCTCACTTCTTGCCACTATTATAAATGGACTAATTATACCAGAAAACTGGAGCGCTGCCCAGCACGAACACAAGCCCGACAACAATGTCGCGGAGCCCTGTCGAGCGTTGAAGCCTTCATTACGTGTCACTGTGGCTTTGTTCAGCTCTGTGCCTTTTCTGTAATCAGCGAATGATGAGGATGACCTTTTTTAGTCAGCCAGCCTGATGTTAGAGGAGCTCAGGGAAATGAGTTTCCAGGGTATTGTGCCGCACAGACCACGTCAGCTGCGGTCATTCTAGTTTAATATTCTTGTAAAATAGATTGAAAACAAGACGCTTTAATGTGTACAGATTATGACTGTGTGATGAGGTTAGAGTAGGGTCTGATCAAAGTAGTACTCCATCTAGGTTTTTTTTTTTTTTTTTTTGTTCCTTCCAGAAATTATTTTCTATACCAACTTGTGTTTCGTTTTTGTCTATTTTTACTTTAGTTTGTAGGAAGCTTTTCTACAGCCCCTGGAGAGAGGGAGAGACAAGGGAGTTGTTGCATTCAGTCCATGTAGCTGGATAGCAATAATAACCAAGAGAGTTTTTCCCCAAGAAGAAGCAAAACATTACAGACACCCCCCCTTTACTCAAAACACAAGCCCTACTCCTGCATTATGTTCTCTTGTGTTTATGCCTGCTGGCTGCTACAGAATATTTCACCCTGTTGTTGAAATTAGGAATTAGACATGGTTAAAGCCCTTGATGTTACGATTTTTTCCCTTAATATATTTCTATGCTGTGAAAAAACTTTGTGGCTATGCTGCAAAAATGTCTTGATGCTTGGCCAGATTCTTTTTACATTAAGAATACAGTGCCAAAATCACTCAATAAATGCAAGATTTTCAGATTTATATAAAGCGAGCGTGTGTTTTAGGAAGGAGTTTTTCTTTGTTGAAGGGTTTGTGTGCTGTATTTCCCTTTCAGTCTAATAAAAGACTTAAAGAAAACATGCAGCCTCATCTTGTGTTTCTGCTGCTCTTCTTAGTAACCATTTTACTGAAATCCACATTGTTGAGGTCCATTAACACTGAATGTGTTGCTGCGTGTTTTTCCAGGCTCCCCTCTGTGTTATAGAGCTGCCTTCAAATTCATATCACCAGGTCATATTTTTTACATTTGAAGTCAGGCACACTATATGCTTGGCGTTCAAGTGATTAAAACACTGCTGCTATACGACACAGCAAAAATGGACGCTGTCATTAGACAATGAAATGTATAAAAGGCCAGCAAACATCATCACCCACGAACCCAGAGCGATCAGCAACCTGATTACCTCCCGATCTTTATGCAAACATAGTAAATACTATCCCACTTGAAGGCACCACAGGTCCTCTGGTCCTTTACTCATTATATGTGGTGATACATTCATTCAGGATCTTTCGATTTGATGTGAAAAATAAAAGGAATATCGTATAAAACTTTTTTTTTTGTTTTGGAAAATGAAACAGCCTCTTCCTAGTATTTTAATTCTGTTTGAAGCAGTAGAATCCCTTGAACTGCTGGTATGAGAGCATGAAGTGAAATCTGCTGGGCACTGTTATGTGAGAGAAAAGCACAGATTTTAGGGATTTTAATGCTACATTTAATATTTTTAACATTAACATTTTTTTCCAGTAATGAGCCTCCATAAATTTTGTGATGCCATCATCTACACACAATGGAAACTTTGTTCGGAGAAAGTCCTGACAGTTGCATAATTAAAAAACTTGCATTAAACTTAACTCATTTAATCAGTAAGTATCACTAATGAGAATGCCTTCACCCTAAATATAGCTGAGGGAAATTAACTGCTGACAGGATCTCTGCTGGTGTCATCATTCTGCTTAATATGGCAGCAGTGCATTACACTGTAATTGTGTCTTGATGTAGCGTGCATTAAGTTACTTTGACCGGTGTTACAACTCCGCACAGGCGTCAAAAGATACTCTGTAATTATATTTGACGATTTTCCTTTGCACATTGTCGTATCTTTATGTTGTTTTGTTTTGTTTTTTTTCTCTGGCAGATAATGAGCAAGGAAGATGCTTTATCTTTGTGTCACTGTTGTTTTCAAAAACCTTATTTGGATACAGCAGAAACAACTTTCCTCTTTCTTTGGAGAAGAATCTGTCAAACTATGCAGTGAGAACGACCTAATTGCAGATAGTCTGTTTGCTTCCGAGATATGCTAAATTTGGCAGAATAAAAAATTGTCAAGGTTTACACTTATAGTATTCATTGAAGTGAATGTAAAACCCTGCACAGATGTTGCACACATCTGGGCCCGCTGAATCCCCTAGAGCACAAAATGTAGGGGTGTGGGTCTAAAGTCAATACAGCACAATAAAGCACTCAAAGGTGAAAGCTAATTTCCCTCCACTGCATTTTCACTGAAAGAGTGATAAGGTCAGGCAGGATTCCTATGAAGTCTAGTGGTGGCACACACACACACACACACAAACAGCAGAGTTAGACAGATAAAAGACTCAAATGCACAACTCAGAAGCAAACAGGTAAGGTAAAAGCATTGGTCAAAAGCTGGGGTTGGTAAGCAGGCAGTCCAGACAAAAAGGGCAGGCCTGGCAGGCAGAAAGTCTAAAAAGGCAGAGACAAAACAACACAGGCAGGTGGAAGAAGACAAATGTGACAAATGCCCATTTAAACTGTATGGCAAGGATGGAGGGGAAAGAGTGGGTGGAGACCAAAAACAAAGCTAAAAGGAGCTACTCGAATGCTAGGTTCATATTCACCAGGTGGCCAGAAACACAACTTCAAATGAACAGTAATGTTGCTCCGTGTCTGTAGGTTATAGGAATACACAACTGAGTTTTCCACATTACCTTAAAAATAACAAAATTGCACTGAAAGTCAAAGATGATACGTCAGATAGTAATACCCAGTCTTAAGCAAAACAAAACTGTACTAGTAGTATCAAACGTAAAGTAGTATCAAAAGTAAAAGTAATCAGTGAGAGTTTTGTATCATTACTGTTGCCTTAATTAATCCATAATAATGTTAATGTGTAAAGTAGTCACTAACCATAGCTGTCAAATAGATGTAGTGGCATAAAAAGAACTGGCATCTGAAATATACTGTAGTAAAGGAAGTATAAAGTGGCACAGTGCTTGTTCCACAACAGGTGAAGGCAGTAATTTGCATACTGTTTATTATCTATTTATGACAGATTGTAAAATGTGTCAAATCTATGCAGCGTTCATGTATGTTGTTATCACTTAGCAGAGTTGGTTAGTCATTGGTGGGATCACGTTTCCTGTATTTCCCTCCAGCTGAAGCTATTCATAGACCATGCATATAACAGGCACACCATGTGGGTGTTGAGCACATACTTGGTGTTTTCTTGAACCATGCTTCATTTATTCTGTCGCCGTCATTTCACAGCTTAAGGTATAAGATGAGCGCGGTCTTTCGCCACGGTTATGTCAGTGCTATCAGAGTGCACAAGGTCATTCAGGCGCTGCTGGACTATTAGGTAATGTAATATGTCATTTCACTGCACATCTGATTTGGGAATAGTTTCCTATTAATGTGATGTAACCGTGAACCCCTGTGGTCATCTCAGCTGCTTTGTCATGGAACACAATCACCCTTCAGTGCCTCGTCCCCCCTGGGTTTTTACACATGATCAGCCGCAACTCATCTGATGGCCCACTTTTGCATTAAGCATACAGAGCAGTGGGTATTGGAGTGCACTCATGGGATGTTTTCACTTAAATCTCAGCGCTTCATTTGAGTTGCAAGGTAGAGCTGAGACCATAAACAAAAGGGAGAGAGATTCCACATACTATATTATGTGCTAGAGATAGTCCTGCAGACTTGTGCCAGTTTATCAAACCTGTTTTTATGCTGCACTAAGACCATACCTTGATTTTTTTCTGTGAATGAAAAACAGCGCGGTAGTGAAGCAGAAAATCTTCACAGACATATTTTCTGTGTCTGACATTAGATATCACTCGAAGCACTAAAGGAAAAATGTGCCAGTGCAGTGCAAGCAGACATTTCATTACTCCTGAGCTGCTCAGCAAGAACTAGAGAGCTATATCATTACCACTTATTACCATTCATTTTTGTGTGGACACCTGCAATTACACTGTCTTGCAATCACTGATTCTGTGTCCCTGTGCTGTTACATAGGGATAAAACTGCAAGGGAACATGATATATATTGACTGGAGCAGGCTTAGAGTAATTTCAGTGAATACAATAGCTGTCACTATGGGTAACACGGAAACATTCAATTGAATTTAAACTGTGCTGCTCCTCTCTTTGATGTAAAGCTTAGGAAATTTGAGATTTAGCCCCATTCAAGTTTCAAGATTATATCAGAAAATGGGCAGGCCTCATTTCTGATCAGTGAGATGAAAGCAGCAGCAGCGGCAAAAAAAAATATCCTGCAACATTAATCTTTGAAGTTAAGATCCAAATGCCTAGTCAAAGTCCTTGATGTGGATGAAGAAAATTTTACTAATGAGCATGTGAAAAAAAAAAAAATCTCTCCTGGATGGCCCTTGACCTCCATTTAATGAGAAAGAAATGCTCATAAACCTCCTAGACAGATGCCCTTGCTGCTTGGAAGTGTACCAGCTCATTACAAGCGATTCAGAATCTGTGTTTTTTGATATTCAGACACAGGGGTAAAAATATGACCTTTTCACCTTGATAGACAATATTAATACAGCAAACTTAGCCGAATATCAGCTCTTTAAAATCCCACTTGGTGGATTTCTTTTTCAGATGAAAATACTTGAAAAAAAAAAAAAGATAAGTGCATGAACAAATCTCTTTGCTTTTCACAGCTGTCATTGAAGGTCAGTTCAGCCAAATATATATCTAGCCGTGCAGATAGTTTGAGCTACATTTACACAGATTTTGAGCTATCGCTCTCAGAGATTTCTGCTTCCAGTGGACCTTTGTTTGTGCTACTCAGAGCAGTGAAAACAAATTAAACATCAACAGAAATTCACCAAGTTACACTGAAAAATCCACAGACCTTGCAGCGAACAGTTTTCAGTCAAACTACTTAGAGAGAGAAGAAGTAGCCCGTATAAAAACTGTTGACAGGTTGGTCTGTGAATCAGCAAGCTTAACTAGAACAATGTTTCGGGAAGGAGATGTTTCTGTTACATTTTTTAAAAGTAAAGTTTTTCAGTGCTGTAAGATGTACAAACAAAATCCCATTTACCTCTATTATTTTGAGGCAGAAGTCTGAGAGTAAGGAAATGATGTTTTGTGTGTCTGTGTTTGTTTTCATTTTTGGAAAACCAGCTCATTAATAACTCAACTATAAGGTACCAACACAGGAAAGATGTAACCTCAGGAGTTGTACCAACCTGCACTGTATATTCTTGTAACAAAGTTTACTTTATTGCTGAGGCAGGCAAAGGTCAGCAACAGGTTAGAAGTCAAAAGAGACAACCAAGTACAAAGGAGCAAAACAAGCTGGCTGTGTCTAAAAAAGCAGGCAGAGGTCAAAAAACAGGGCAGGCAGAAAACTGGCAAAAAGGCTGGAACACAATTAATAGTATAGCTCAACAATCTGGGAAGGCATAGGTGGAAATACCAGGGGTGGTCACTAAACCTCTCCACCAACAAGCAATTGTCAAGCAACTGTAACTTTGCAACTGTCAAGCTTAGATTTACCTACATACTAAAGCTGCATGCGTGGGGTTGTAGTATGAGCTATATTTAGCATTTAGGTGGAGAGTGGAGAGAGTGGAGAGGGCGGTGTTTTTTTATGCTTTCCAAAACCAAAAACACAAGACCAAAAATGTGACAAATAGATAATAGAAGTGATTCTCTGTTTACCCATGCCAACGTAAGCTGCATTTGTGTGCACGTCCAGCTTACTAGCTTGCCACCTACAGTAGTAACCTAGCGTTACTTCCAAGTAGCATATCATAAGCTTACGCCATTAGTTTTGGGGATTAGAGATATTTAAATAAATCTCTGTACATCCACTGTGTAGTATTTCCCCACTGTGTGGAAGCGAGTCCTGGATGCTATCAGAGTTTGGGCTAACATTAGCGGCTCTCTAGCTGGCTCTTTAGCTTAGCTTTAGTCTTTTAGTATTGTCATATATGTAGCCATCAAGTGCATATTTATGGGTTGCTGGCTTTAACACAAGTCGTTTGGAACATTAAAATATTGTAAAACAGTGTGTTCAATCAACTTATACAGCTTATGTTAGCTTAATTTGCTAGCTAGCTAGCCACAGCTGATGAAATTTGCTAGCGGCAGGCACATTTTAGCTGCTAAAACTGGCAGCCAATGATTTGTATTATCCCCATCCGAATTAAATCAATTAGAAGAAATTACAAAGAATTTCAAAGTGGTAAATCTGCCAGCATTATCAATATTAATTGCATCATTGTGCAAGAACAGAAAGTTTGACAGGTGAAAAGAGAGCTGGGGATTGACAAGCTGGAACTAGCAGCAACAGACTGAGGACAGCTGCTGGTTGGACAGGATGGGGAATGACTGGCAGAGAAAAATGAATTAAAAGCTTTTGCCTACTTTAATTACAATGCCATGAAAGTGCACATAGATGATACACATACCTATGACCATCTTAAACGAGACTCTGAGTTGAGTCATTTGATTAATGGCTGATTACCATTATCCTGACGACTAGCCCCATCGCCAGCTCTCATCTGCCAATACAACTCTCGCTGGACTAGTTCTCGTGAGCCGTAACCGGTCTCGATGGGAACTGAACTTGCAATTTCAAGTGGATCGATATAATCCTCAGTGCTTTATTATGCAGCGCTTGAAATAGAAACAGGCATTGGATTTCTGTGAGGTGTGCCCATTGTCTCCATATACAATATAAAGGTGAAATGCAATAAAGGCCAAATTCGTAGTGTGTTTCACATTTCCTTTTTATGGCCTTATACAGTATTCACACAGCCAGAGCCTGAGACTGCTTCTTCTCTGGTCTCCCACTGGTCTGCAAACATTAAGCTTCTCTGTCTGCCATCTGCTTTATTGAGTTACTCTATATTCCCACAATCCAATATCAGTGTGTGTGTGTGTGTGTGTGTGAATATCATGTCTCAAAGCTCAATTTATGTTTTTCACTGTGTTCTGTGAAAAGAAACACTGGTAATGGGATGACAGTGTGGAGAGAAACTGATTAGTAAGAGGAAAACATGTCATGCCAAGTTGTTTATTCCATTTATTCTTTATATATATCATACACATGCATGTCTGGCTAATATAGATCACATGCACTGTAATATAGAGAATGTGTATATTTATGCACTGATGCCTGTTCTGTATTGATCGACACCCATTGGGCAACAAAGCTGTGGTTGGAGCTGTGGAAGTATGCTCTTGTATGGTGTGGTGACATGAATCTAAACCAGCAGCTTGGCTGTCAGTCAAACGCACTGTGGGTGTTCTGTTGCGGTTAGTACATAATGTTAGATAAACTAGGCAAACTGTGAAATATATCAAAATAAAATACATATGAAATGATTTCTCAAATCTTTCTGGTGTTTAAAGAGCTAAAAGATTTATTCATCGTGTGTGAAGATTGGTGCTTTTCCCTGTTGCATACCACTGAAAATTTTATATTTTTGAATGTGAAAACATCATCATGATTCTGGGAACTAATGAATAATTAATCTATAAAAATCATTTGTTGCAGTATTAGTCATGTAGCACATGTAACAACAAACCAAACCAATCTATTTCAGGGTGAAATAACAATATGAGAAAACTCAGCAGCTCCACTGTAAAACAGTACCAATCATCTGTCTTTGTGTGGTCAACGGTCTCTGGACACACAAGCTGAATAAAACATGCTATTGACCCAACAGTCCAAGTCCAGTGATTGAGTGCCAAATCACTTCCCTCTCCCTCCATTATGTATCTCTATTCTGCGAGCCAGTTTCAGAGGGCAAGAAATTAATCAGTCAAGCTGGCGGACTGATTCAGCGCGGGCTAATTAGGGGAGGAGAGCTCAGCAGACCCCAGAGTCACAGCCTCCAACTTAGGCTCATGGTTTAGTGTAAATGCTTTGTAATGCCCGCCGGTGCCCAGTCTTACCAGGAAGTGTTACCTTTGAACAAACGATTGCCTGACTTATTTCCCTTCTCCTTCATTCTCATGCATAGAGCTGAGCCAATGAAAACGATCCATGGATCCATTTTATCTTTCTTGCCACTGCTGGCCTTGACTCAGTCTATTTTCCATTATCCCACCCATTGATTCCCTCTAGCACCTTTCTCATGGCCGTGCTGTTAATGTAATTGAATGGAGCATTTCTTTTCTCCCCACTGTCCGTATGGCATGAACCTCCACACACATGCACTCATAACCAACTCTCTCTCTTTCTCTCTCTCGCTTGCTCGCTCTCTTTGTGCCAGATGTTGCCAGGGCCATCGAGCTGCTGGAGAAGCTGCAGGAGTCAGGTGACGTCCCCGGTCACAAGCTCCAGTCTCTGAAGAAGGTCCTTCAGAGCGAGTTCTGCACAGCCATCAGAGAGGTGAGTCACCCTCGGGGAAAGAACCGCTGGTCCGTGAACACAAGCCAGACTCATGTCTTTTGATTCTTTTTCTTTTGTGAGACTTTTTTTTTTTAGTTTATTTTATTTGGATGACCTTTCTCATGCTAGCAGTCCTTGCTGTGGTGTTTTTTTCCTCAGCTCCTACAGTCAATCATTGTGCTCACTGCTGTGTTGTTTTTCCTCACTGCTTCTATTGGTGATACTGGACAATAACTGACTGTTGCACCAGTAAATAAAGGTTCAAGTATAGCATAGCTTGAACACACCAAGCGAGTTCAAGGCATTCTTTATTATCTTTTATCATGTCCGTGCTGCTCGATGAGAGAGACTAATGTTTGAAGAGCCAGACATTTTTCTCACTAGTTTCTCAGTTTCTCAACATAAGTGATTTGTTCTCTCGTCCTTTAAAGCAAAGCAAATTTTTCGCCTAGCTTTATTCATGTGAATTCCACCAGAGATCCGTTAGCGGTTTGTGTTTATATAACCCAAACAGCCGATACACAGAACTCACCAGGAACTCCAGTTTTATCTCTGTTATTTCCCTCCAGCCTCTCTCTCTCTCTTCTTTTTTCCTCTCATCTCTGTGTGTTTACATTATAAAGTAGTTTCATGAAGTCTTGGGAGAAGCACAGGTGTTTCGCTCAAGCTGAAACACTTTCAACTTGTATGGATGCATCTTCAACACAGCTTGCAATGCCCTAGGAAAATTCATTTTCACTCACACGCCCTCATGTCTTTCCGCTAACTTTGTATCTATTTGTGCTGCATCTAAAATAAGTCTCTTAAAAAAATGTTCTTTAAAAACAAACTAGTAAAAGAGGTCATGAGAGTGGTTTTATCCTGCATTTATGTTGTATGTTTATGCTTATAATGAAATCTTACCATGGTTGCAGTGTTTAAAGTTTTCTAAATGCTGATTTTGACATTTGGCACAGCCATCTGGACCATCTGGACCTTAAGGAAAAAAGAATTAATGCAGCAGATCATTTTTGAATTATTAGCTAAATGATGAATTAACATTAAGAGGACAAAGTTTGTCTCATATAGTGTATATGACTTTACATGCCAGCCTCTCTTTTAGGCCTTTCTTTCCTTTAAATACACACCTTCTCCCTCAAAACACAAATGCTTCATTCTCAATGTCCCATTTTGTTGCCGTAGACTGTGCAACTGCATAACTGAACAAGGTGGCAAATATAGTGTAAAACATACTAGTTGCAACACTGACTTTAAACCCAAACTCCAAATCAACATTTTTATCGGCCATTGCAACACGCTGCAGATGTTTTAAGCAGTAAACACAAGCTATTATTCTAGATATTTCATGCCTCTGCTAAAGGTGGAAGATCACCCTCCCTGATGATGCTGTAGTGCTCTCAGGTCACCCCTGATGCTTCCACAGTCAACCTGACAGCGAGCTTGGAGGAATTACAGCAATAACAACGAAACCAGAGAGCGTACCCTGAAGTCCCTGTTGCGTTACATCAATCAACAAATGACTGCCGCATAATGGAAACGTCAGAGATTATTGCCCTGCCTTATTGCAGCTGGAGCCGAACACCAAAAACTCTGACGCACCGAGGTATATTTTTTGACTGCATGAAAAACTTGCACAGAGCATTTAAAATGATCACGGGGACGGAAAACATCATGAGCATTTCATTAACTTGAAAGTTTGATAAGCTCGTTACACTGAATTTTAATTAAGCAAATCACTGTTAGAGATTGGTTTTAATCACATTTTACAGGGACGGAATAAATGAGTGAGTCATAAATGGGAGTTCTTGTTTTTCTCCTCTCGTTAAAATGCTTTCATTTGCACGCACGCAAAAACAGCCACCCACTGATCCATCATCTTAACACCACTCATCAGGAGGACGGAGTACAAAACAAACAGGAGCATTCACTCTACATGACACCACTGCTGGCTGATAACAACACATCTTGTACATTTAGTGTCCTGTCTGTTGTGATATACTGTAGCATTACCCGGTGGCGTGTATTTGTTAAGCAAACAGGACTTTGAAGAGGCAGGGAAGCAGATGACAGATGCCACAATGGCCTCCATGTTGCAAGTTAATTGCAAACAAAGTGAACATGTAATTTGTCCCGGGAATGAATGCAGTAAATTAACTTGATCAGTATGTCGGGGGAGAAGAGCCACTACATTCTCTACAGGGAGTTGTGTTGCTGCCCCAAAGGACAAAATAACCATAATATATTTTGAATTATTGATCTATATCAGTAACTCAAGGATTTCTATTCCAGCTGCTGCAGTTTGTGGTTTACAAAACTCACTTTCTAAATCAAAAGTTTGTAACTTAAATATTTATGGGGGGTGGGGGTTAACAGAATAATGAAGAAAGTCTCAACATTTTTTTGTCACAATTACAAACACACTGCTTCAGGGTTGGCTCATATTAAAAGAAGGTGTAATAGAAGTGATGGGGAAAAGGTTGTGGTGGGTGGTCTTAAAGATTATGGTTAGAAAAAGATCATGGTTTTGGTTAATAACCTAAAAGAGTCAATGCATTTATGTGTTTTAAGCCAGCACTGAGTTTTTCAGTATTTAACTAACAACATAACCTTTACCTAAGCCTTAAGCAAGAGCTTTGAGTTGCCTAAACATAAATATGAAAATGTTAATTATGCTTTAGTTGCCATTTGGATGTGGGTGGAGAAACAAATGAAAAACAGTTTGCACGTTCAATAAAAATATTTCCTTGTAAACAGAATTTGTAGGAGACAACAGAGCTTCAGAAAGGAGAAATCTGTTTTCTGAAAATCTGTTATTTAATGTGTTGGGGGAAACTGATACCGTATCAAACAGAGACCAAAGAGGAAGAATCTGAAACTATCAAACAAGGATATGTCAGTCACATAGTACACAGTGTAGAGAGCAGACAAATAGCACTACTTCACATGTCACATGATTTCAGGCCTTTTATAGCGGTCGTATTTCAGGTTGTTTCAATTTTAAGCAACTGTAAAGAAACTTAAGTATATTTACTCAACTACTGTACTTAAGTGCAATAAATACAAGTAAATACTTTTACCTGACTTTATACAACTATTCCACTGTACTGTATCAGAGGGAAACACTGTACTGTATATTCTATTGCCCTTATTTGACAGTTGTTACTTCGCAAATTCTGAGTTTGTTAAAACAAATGATCAGTTTATATTCAGTATTACTGATGAGTGAGAGGTCAGTTGATCCATAAATCACCCATATATTTCAGTCGTCTTTTCAGCAGAATTTTAACAAATTCTAACCATATTTCCTAAATTTATAACCACATTCATTTTGCAGTGTCATTTTGTGTCTAGACAAGATAAGAGAAGGTCTACCAACACTAGCAGTGACACCACATTACGTAAAACCCCTGACATCATGCAGAGTGACAGAGAGAAAGAAAGAACTGGTCCTCTCTTCTCATGGGGTTTAGCTGTGCTCTGGCCTGCTCAGGGAAGCCAAGCACATCCTGGCACCGGCTGCACATCTGGCAACAGCCTGGCTGATCTCAGTGCCAGTCACTGGAGTGCAATGACAATGATTCTCAAAAACCTTTAAAAAAGGGCCTCTGCAGCAGCAGCAACAGTCGCGGCCGAAGCAGAAGCAGCGGCTGCCCTCTGCCAAGAGTCAAAGACGCAGACCACTTCACCCACAAAGAGCTGGCTAAAGGCAGTCACCAGGGAAACCATCAGAGATGCTCTGGGATTAGTGAGCTGCAGTGAGGCCGTGAGGCTGACTGTGGTAGACGATTACAGGTTTGTGAGAACCGATGATACAACAGCTTCTCTCCGTGGTGCTGAGCCAGCTGGAGGACAGGTTGTAAGTGCTGGCTATTGCATACTGTAGATTATTACTGTTATTATGCAGAGCATTAAAGGAGCTGTTGTGGTGGAATTCTCAGCAGCTGTGTCCTCCGATGCACTGTTTGCATCGGAAACAATTAGGTAGAGGAGTTCGGAGTGGAAGGGGATCTCAGTGGGAAGGCGGTAGTTAGGCAGGATTTAATGGGCCGATATACACAAGTCCTCTTGAATGTGCGCGTCTGTGGCGAGAGAAAGCATTTACAACTGCAGGGTTGACTTTCAGATGATCTCTGAACACACACAAAAAAAAAATGTTTTCAACTTCAACATCACTCCACAGAATCACAGTGGTGTTTTTGCCAATTTTAGCCCCTTTACTGCAATTTACATACCTATACTTTACACCGCTACCAACCACCTCCCAAAACATTATACTTTTCTATTTGAATTTGAATGTATTTCTTAACATTTTAAAAAGCCAATGAAGGTCAGTTATTCCAGTATTACATGAAAGGAAACTTGGAGAGACTTAAACTTACTAAAGTACTAATTACAGTCAATTATAGTTTCTATTTTTACATTATAACTTGATTGTGTGTGTGTGTGTGTGTGTGTGTGTGGTGTGTGTTTAGCAGCTGCTTCTCAGATCTCACATGTCACGCAACACATGAATGCACCACCCTGGAGGAAATAAATCAGCACTCTAAACCACAAAGTTATAACATAATTTTGACTAAAAAAGAAATGTTCACAGTGATGGAATTCCAATCTCGAGCAATTCTGAAGTCTCTGAAAGTTCATTTTCATAACATAATGACAGTCATTTGAATCCATTAGCTGTCTGGAAGAGGAGAAAATGTATCCATCAGTCTAAAAAATACTATATGCTTTGTAAAAGAAGCAAAAACACTGCTTTTAGGGCTTTAACAGCAGCAGTTTTCCCCATCTCCACTTCTTGCTTTATAATTACTATATCTATTTATCATTTTAACAGCACTGGCTTCTCTTTCCTGTGAGTCACCCCTTCAGGATTAACTAGTCTCAAGCTAAAAGAGCCATAAAGCACAGGTTAAACTGTAAGTCCAACCCCCCTGTTGTTCATTTTGATCACACCCACTTCTGTGACATTTCATTATTGCAGATGACCTTTCTTTCTTGTCCAGGCCTTGTGTTGTAATCTGTGATCCCTCCCTCCTTACACACATATGTGGTGTAGCTCATTTCACAGTCTGGTGGGCCGTCGCTGTGCCTGACAAGGTGGACATACTAATCTTGTCTATAGATTAAAAAGCCTACTGTAAGTCCAACTCCAAACCTGACACCCCCCCACCCCCCACCCAATGTCTACATCAATAGAATTTGCCGAACATGAATCAGCCTTGTTAAGGATGACAGGCTGGCTGTCAATGTGAAGAATGGACGGCAGGGAAAACAGCCTGTTCAGGCTAAATGACAAAGAGACAGAGTTTGATGATGAGCTGGTTGTCTTTCCCCACCACGTTCATCAGTGATGAGGATTTTGGAGGGGGGGCGGGGGGGTAGGTCTTGTGCCTCTGTGTTAGTCTCACTGCATCAGCCTGAAAGAGTTGTCAGGGTCAATCAGCCTTGCAAATGGGAAAGGAAGGACACAAGATCGAGATGACTGGAAGAGCTAACCAGCTGGAAATGATGGAGAGTGGGAATTCGCAGTATATTGGGTTAGAGAGTTCCATTTGACGAACACAGGAAGCTTAAAAAAAAAAAAAAATAAGCAGGCTGGAGTGATCGCATCTTTCATCAGCTCTAACATTGGAGTTGATTTTCCACTTCAGCAGAGATTTTCAATCAACATAATAGATTATGTATTTTATAAAAGCGAAAGCAAGCGAGGATTTGTGTTGATTCCATCCCAATGCCTCTGCCTCCCACATCGCATTAAGTCAAATGATGAAAGGTACATTAAATCAGTCGGTGCAGGTTCAGTATTTTGCCTCTGTGTTGTGGTTTGCGGGGAAGTGCATTGTTAAGTTCTAGCGCTGGTTTTCATCTTTTTTCCTAAAACATCAACCAGGCTAAGACCTCTCTTTTACCCATCCCCCTTTCTCCCTCTCTCCATCTCTCTGACTCAGTAGAGGAAGCAGGAAGCCATGGTTACAAGCAGCATTGTCACGTCAGTTTGCCCCACAAGCATCTCTCTCTTTCTCTCTCTCTATTCTCAGGCTCTGTGACGTCCTCCTTGTAGGTGTTAGTTCCAGTATCCTACCGGGAAAAGTGTGTGTTTATGTTCGCCAGGACTCTCTTTGATGAAACAGGCAGGAGGGAATCGTGTGTGGAGGGAAGGTATCTGTGTTCTAGAGAAAGACAGTGAAGACGTCTTGCAAAAAAAAAAAAAAAAAACAAGGGCAGGAGAGGAATTTAAAAGACGCCTGCAGGACAATCGGCCTTTTTAGAGCAAAGTGCAGCCAGGATAAGTGAAGACTGACATTCAAAAGCACACAGCAGTTGTGACTCTGTTATTCAGGGCAAAGCTCTCGGGTTAAACAAGAAAAGAGATGTTAAATGTGTGTCTTGTTTTGCCTTCTTTTGAGCACCATAAGAAATTTTTCAGTCAATAATAATAATAAAAATGTTTCTGTTTGATAAACTTGGAAATACTGCAAATAAAACAATTTTAACCATGGTATATGTAGGTTTTGCTATCACTACATAGCCAGTGTTAGCATTAACAGCTAGCTGGTGCTGGTAGAAACCAAAAGAGAGCTGAAAGGAGAGTGAATATTTGACTTGTACATGCCAGTTGGCTAATGCTTATATTGCTTCATGCTTGCTGGACCTGTATGTTGATAAAGGGATAATATGAATAATATGTTAGTGTTGTATAATGGCTTCCTTCGCTGCCTCTCAGTGGCCAAAAAATAATAACTAACACTGAAATGTAGCCAATCATCTCGCCTTAATTTTTCAATTTTCATTAATACCAACTTACAGTACGGATATCCACCATAAATTAAAGCATAACATATAGTATGTGAGCAAACTGGGCTTGAAGAAGAATCAAAAAAAGTTTTACTTTGTTATTGCAACGTGCCGCTCTCAGACTAAATGGGTCTAAAATAGGATGGAGAGTTTTATATTTTATCTAATAAATTATGAAATTGATACAAAAATATTATTAAGGGATAATACGACGACAGCCTCCCTTGTGCTCACGATGGTCATTAATTAAAGTTTTAAGCCTGAAAAATAAGTTTTATAATCCATCAGTGATGCACTCTGCGAGAGACTGAAGCTTCTCCTCCTTGGAATCATTATCTTTCACTTCAGCACTCATGCTCTCATGATGTATTGAATGAGAACTGCAGCTCTGTCTGTGACATTCCTGTCAGGTTTCAAAAGAACCTTTTCTAAACATTTACATAACACAGACCAGCGTTTGATGGCCCGTAAGCCATTACTTTAACAGACCAGTGAAGCCGGCATTGTCACAGACTCCATGTCTGAGAAGTGCTAAGTGGTAGAGACAGTTGCAGTCAGAATAAATAGGTGTAATTAGCAGTTGCAGCAGTGTTTTATGAAAAAAAGGATAACTGAGGGAAAAGGAAGCCACTCTGCAGATAGACTGAGGCAAGGAAAACCTTTCATGGCATTTCTAAAGTTGTGCTCAGCCTTAAAAAGTGCAAAGGTGGGAAAAGTCCTCGGGAAAAGGTATCATTTGGGAGTTGAATGTGTGTGTGTGTGTGTGGACTGCAGGTTCCTTTTCTCCACTTACATCAGCGCTATAAATCTACAAAAATGTGTTGCAGTCTGAAATGTGGAGCTGCACTCTCAAAAGCAACTCTTTTTTTTCTTTTTTCTTTTTTTCTTTGAGATTCATGAGCAAACAACATAACATAAGCTCAGGGATATTTTTTTCCCCATTCTGAGATCTCTACATACAAATATCTCAGGGTTTATATCCTATCAGTATACATTCATTTGATGATTCAGAGAAGCGAGGCCTTTGTGATGTTGTACTGTGGTACGTGAGAGCTACCAGGCGTGTTCGCTTCCAGGCAAGCTGCCATGCTTTGATGAGAGGCAACATCTAGTGAGTGGAAAGAGATGATTAAAATTCATTTGTGAACCACAGTATCTAATATGTCATAGTTCTGAGTTTGTTTTTACATTGAAGAATGTACAGTATCATTAGCCTGATTAAAATTTGATTGCTCATTTGCTAAATTAACTGCAACTTCCATAAATGGAAGATTAGAACAAGTAGATTATGCTTCTGCTTGGAAAACTTGTCCACTGAAATCATGTGATCTCTGCTGTAATTTATGTGTTTCATCAAGTCAGTTGCATCAGCTCAGCAAAAAATATTTCCCCTGAGACTTTTTGTAATCAGCCCATACATCTCAATCATTTTAAAGTTCCATCTCCATCGTCCTATTGTACTGTTGATTATTTCATTGCAGCACTGGAGGGATGTGGCATATCTGACTGATTTAAAAGTCTAAAAGCGTCAGAGTTCCAGAAAAGTTTTTTTGTCTGTATTGCAGTATATTAACCAAAAATCCTCATGCACCACAGTCCGTCGTTTATCTTTTGAACAAGTTCAGTCGTAAGGTGTCTTTACAAGACATGTCTTAATTGGAAAGGTCAGCTGCCTGCATTGATTCTGTCTGCCTCAGTGAATAGGCAGAAAACCTTGTTTTTCACCTAACTGGATGTACAGCCACCCATGTCTTGGCATCAGTTCAGGCCCAGCAGTAATGTATTACTGCCTGTTCTGGAAACGTCTGTGCTTTTTATAAAGTCAGGACCACACTCTGCCTCCATTTCTCAAGTTAAGATTTTATTATTATTTATTAAGAAATATAAGCATACCAAGGTGCTGAACAAATATTCATCTTGATTATGTTAAGACTAACAGTATCATTTTCATTACTGGCACCTTTGCACACTACCTTACCTACAAGTACATGGCTTGGCAAAATAATAGGATTATTTGCATTTGTAAGATAAATATAAGCAGACCCTTTTGAGTAGCTCTTTTGGGTAAAACTTGCCTACAATAACTCAGGACTGGAATGCTGTCGGCCTGTTAATGCAGTATCTCGCTGCACAGCCAGCTGTGAAGGAGTGCCATTATTTGACTATGGAAATGAACAGGTTGAGCTCAGATTCAGGGTGGGGATTCAGATTTCAACCATGCGAAACATAATTACAACATCCCGTCTCTCCTCATTTCTTTCAGGTGTACCAGTACATGCACGAAACAATTACAGTGAATGGTTGTCCAGAGTACCAGGCGAGGGCCACAGCTAAGGTAAGAACTGCTTTGGAGGTCTGGCTGTACATCAGTTATTAAGAAACATTAAATATGACCAATAAAAACTGTAACTAATGAGTGGCAAACTATCTGTTAATCACATTATCCCATGATATCAGTCTCATCTAGTCTGTTGGCCAAAGCAGAATGAAATTAGCAAAGTATGTTCTACTTTGCTAATGGCCCTCATTAAGAGTGTGTCTGTGTAATTAAGCAATAACAAGTGAGAGCACCAATTTTGTAGGAACAAGACAAAAGAATGAATGACAATATCAGCTAAGGTTTACCTCAAGTGTATTTTTGGCTGTAATATCCATGACACAAAAAGCATATTTAAAAAGTGACAAAATAACATTTAAGTTGTTACAGTGAAAAAAAAGTTGTAATTTGAATCAGTTAAAAAATTAGCCCACTGGATTAGCTAATGTTGCTAACTGCATGAGAAGATGGAGGTCCACTGCAAAAACCATTGTACTTAGTTTCCTTGGATTTCCTTAGTAGTCAAATACGTCTTAAGTATTCACTCCAGCTAAATCCATATTGTCAGACATGTAAACAAACTGGAGGATGCAGATGAACAGGTAGCTGGTTTGGTTAGCCGGTAGTAATCCCCTATGCAGTTAGCATGACATTTTAGTCTGTTATCAAATGTTTAGTTTGACTACAGTTTCTCCCAGAAGAAAGACAGATAATATATTAAAGCACTATATGAGCTCAAGGTTTAATATGTTAACCACTTTTTCCCTCAAAATGAAACCATTATCATTCCCAGCTGTTCACCCTTCAGTTAAACAGTCTTCAGTTAATAAATGTCTCTGATTTGAGCTGTAAATCTATCTCCAATTCCACATAATATCCAGACTGAATCATCAGATTAGCAGTCACTAGATTTCCATCTAATCTGTATTCTGTTTTGCTCAGAGCCATAAAACACAAATTTAGTCTATTATCAACACTGTTGTCAAACCGGAAGAAAAATGACCCTTTGAAATAATATAATGATAAATGTGCATATTTGTTAAGATGTTATCAAATCTGACAGGCTCACTGTAATGGACTGATTTCTTTATTTTGCTCTTAATCAAAGTCTAAAGTGTAGAGTTGAATCAAACTGAGATGAATTGGTCATGTTGGTTCTTGGATGTAACTTAGATCAGATGCCTATTCAGGTAGATTTTTTTTGTTGCCCGTTGTTCAGGAAATATCACATCCTTGTCACGGGTAGACAAGCTCAGATCATGCATTTCCAGGTGTGGCATGAATGCTAATTTCAATATACAAAAGAGATGTGCTTGACCACTTGAGCGGGACTTTTAATCAGTGCTTCACCTGCAAGAGACATGGGCCTTTATGAGAGAAAACAAAGGGGGGAGAGCTTGTCTGTTTTCATGTGAAGAGGAGGATCATGTGGATGATGAGATGCTGGGGAAGAGAGGAGATGAGAGCGCCTCTCGGTCCTTCAGTGGTTCATGTCCAGCTGGGTCCACTCCTCTTCAGCACATCACAGGGAGTGGGTGGACGATGTGAATTTTAAAAAAGAGGACAAAAAACAGAGAGAAGCACATCTTTGTGTGTGTGTTTGCAGGAGGATTGTACGAGGCTTCATATCGTAAGCGCTGCTGACCAGCTCTTTCCTCTTTTGTTGGCTCCATTAACACTGTGCTGAGCGCAGTATTGCAGAGTCTGGTGAATAGTAATTGAACACCTGGTTAAAGGAATAATCCAACATTTTTGATAAGCATACTTATTTGCATTCTTGGAGAGAACTGCTGAGAAGATCAATACCTCTCATACTATCTGTGCTTTAATGGCGCTAGAGTCAGGAGGTGATTAGCTTAAATTAGCATAAAGACTGGTAGCAGGGGATATCCTGGCTCTCTCTAAGGTTTAAAAATACATCTCCTAGCACCTCTAAAGCTCACTAATTAACAGATTATTATTTCAGAATTTTACTACTATTATTACTATTCTATCTTTCATCTAATATTTTTTTCTTTTTTGCACTTGTTGCCCAAATTAGGTCCTGCATATAACTCCCCTTACACAAGTACTTTTTGTGTGCAATTTAAACAAATTAAACATATTAATTAGTGAGAGTTAAAGGAGCTGGAAGGTGTATTTTAAAACTTTGGAGAGAGCCAGGCCAGGTATTTCACCCCATTTCTTTTAGCTATTTAAGCTAGGCTAATCACCTCTTTACGCTCCATACTTGATGCACAGACGTGTTGTAATGTTTTCAGCTATAAACAGAGAAAAGAATCCCACATGTAGGGTTTTTTTTTATCTTTCAGTTTGTATACAGATTAAACAAACAAGATGTACTGTGTTAATTATTGAGCTTCACAGGTGAACCTTGAACACAGCTAGGCTAGCTGTTTGCCCTATTTTCCATTCTTCATTC
The DNA here is from genome assembly GCF_001640805.2 of Lates calcarifer. Taxonomy (NCBI): domain Eukaryota; kingdom Metazoa; phylum Chordata; class Actinopteri; family Centropomidae; genus Lates; species Lates calcarifer. Next base: position 9,951,504 of record NC_066850.1, read on the forward strand.
CAATGTTCCCAGGGTCCTATGTTTCCCAGATTTATATGGTGCATAATGGGAACATGACAAAAGGTCCTGTGTTCCCCAGTTCTACACATATGCTCTCCTGGTGTCCTATGAGGGTGGGTTAATGTGTGTTTACAGAATATTGAACTGGGGAACTGGTGCCCCGGGAACAGTAAACCTAGGGAATTTAGGACCCTGGAAAATATATTCAACTCCATCTGCCTGCTGGCTGTTGCTCTATACTTCATGCACAGACACAAGAGTGGTATCAGTTTCTTCATCCAACTCTTTAAAAGTGAATGTACAATATTTCCCAAGATGTCAAACTATTCCTTTGAATAGGATGCACAAAATATGACAGTTTTTTTGTTTTGTTTTTTTAGAGGGAAATACTGGCTGTCAACAAAGCCAGCATTATTGATCTTCCAGTTACAGACTTGCTAATTACTGGAATATCTCCTGTTTTTTGTGAAGTGGGTACTGTTGTCTGATCTGGGGGGGGAATCATCTTTATTAATAGCTAGAGTAGAGTAATTTCACTCTACAAAGAAACTGTGACAGTTCAGCTGGAAAAAAAGAAGCATCTGTCTCCTTCTTCTAAGCCTGAAGCAACCGTGAAGACATGATTTAAGCAGCTTTAAAACTCCTTCCTACTTTTCTTTCTTCACCCCAAACTTTGAGAAGTTACTGCTCCTAAATCTGTATTAAAATTGCATATCTACTGGGCAATTAAGCACACAACTAATGGCCCGAGCTGGCTTAGCTGTGGGGGCACTCTCCACTGGGAGGACTGGATGTTTTTGAAAAAGTTTTCACTCGCTCTAGAGACATTCACTAAGCCAAGCCACGGTGCCAATTGCATTCAATCAACATCACACATATACTCTGAAAGGAAAAGAGATGGATGTGGTATTGAAAATGAAGTCTATAAGCTACAGCCGCAATAATGACGAAATATGTGAAATATATGACGATGCTTGTGTTCATCTACCTCTTGAGTGCTTTCGATATAGTGAGACGGCAGTTCTCCCGACAGTCGAGATTTGTGTTTCACCTGAACAACTTGATTCTCTTTGATTATCTCATTAATTAAATCAATTCAACCTCTAATTCCTGGCCCGAGGCCCTTATTACTGATCTTAATAGAGACAGGGACTATCAACACTGTGTGAGGGGAAAAAAAAAAAAAACCGTAGCCAGTGATCAAGTGACTTTGGATATGTTAACTCATACTTATACAGTGTAGCATGTCTACTGAGGAAGTATCCCCCTGGCAAGCTTTTCATTTAAATTGCCTCCCGTGTTTGAGAGGCGCCGGCCATCTGCCAGATTGTTTTTTTTGCATTTGCAGAAACCCAGATAAAGTTGTGAAGGTCGATGCGCTGTGAGGCCTGGGAGGCAACGGTATGCATGCTGAGGAGCTGCCTCTTAGCTTCACAGTGGGACAGCAAGGGAGGGAGAGAGGGAGTGGCAGAGGAAGAAATGGAGAAGGACAGAGAGGTGAGGAAAAAGGAGGAAGAGGGGAAGTCGAGAGAATACAATGACCAGATTAAAACAGGCAGGCAGCAGGAGAGGAGAAAGAAATGAGTAAAAACAGTTTGAGGAGAAATGAGCGTGGATATGAAGATGCATATGAATGTGGAGGAGAGAGCAGGGATGGGGATGCTGCTGGGGGGGGGGGTGTCAAAGACCTCAAAGTGCCAAGCTACTCATCTGCTGCTGGGGAATTTGGATACACATCTGCAAACACTTCTGACAGAACCTCCCCTCCTCTGCTTTTTCATCCTCCCTTTTCTCGATCTACCTCACATATCATAAACGATGCCGACATGACAGCGAAGCACCTGTGGCAGTGCATCTGCGGATCAGTGGGCACGAGGTGGAGGCGGGGGGGGGGGCTCTTTCTCTGTTCCTCTGCCATTAGCTTTCCCAGGCTGGGGCTAACAAGCTCCCGGTTTCTTTGTTCTGAATGTACAAGGGGCGAGGAGCTTGGCTTGAGGTTCAAAGGAGCCCCACAGCCAAGCGAGCGACTTCAACCAGCTGGTAAAGGTACAGAGGGTGAAAGTTGTCTGGCTGCTCCTCCAGCATGAACTTGGATGTGTTAATCCACGTGCTCAGAAAGCCAGAGAACTTCTCGTGTGTAGTCGAAATCCCTGGCCCTGGCTAAATCCTAATGCTTTGTTCTGGCCATCTTAACTGAAATGAGAAGGTGCAGCAGAGGTTCACACTATATCCATCCTTAAAAGCAATGTGTAATAGTCAGTCTGCTTATAGCTAGTGCTGACTTTTGAATTTTTTGAATTACTTAGCTCGACATTTTCTGCCATAGTTTCTGCTTTTCCCCTCAGGCCACAGTCGCAGCCTTCGCTGCCAGCGAGGGTCACTCCCACCCGCGGGTGGTGGAGCTTCCCAAGACAGAGGAAGGGCTGGGCTTCAACGTGATGGGCGGCAAGGAGCAGAACTCGCCCATTTACATCTCCCGTATCATTCCCGGAGGCGTAGCCGAGAGGCACGGCGGCCTAAAGCGAGGGGACCAGCTCCTGTCCGTCAACGGTGTGGTAGGGTCCAACTACGACTTGGATTTCGATGCAGCGTACGGGGAGAGAGAGTCAGAAAGCAGATAAACATCTCTGCACCTTCTTTATTATTTAAACCTGCCTCCAAAAAAATATGTTCTCAACTGAAATATTTTTAGCAGCTTCTCAGCAAGCAGAGCGGTGTTTGATTCCTAGTTTGACGGGTGAGACAACAATCAGGAGAGCTATTGAGATCAAAGTGCTGCATGTCTTGAGTAGGGAGCAGAAATACCTCACACTCAATACTCATCCACTGGAGAGACATGAATTACACAGGCTGTATTTCACATGATATCACTCTGCATTGAAACTGGAGCAAATATTTAATTTTTTTTACTGTTTTTAAGAAATACATTCAAATCAGCTTCTCTCTGTCTGTCTCTGAACCCCTCTGCAGAGCGTGGAGGGAGAGCACCACGAGAAGGCGGTGGAGCTGCTGAAGGCGGCCAAGGATAGTGTGAAGCTGGTGGTTCGCTACACCCCCAAAGTGCTGGAGGAGATGGAGGCTCGCTTCGAGAAGCTGCGCACGGCCCGGCGGCGCCAGCAGCAGCAGCTCCTCATGCAGCAGCAGCAACAGCAGAACCTGGCCTCTCAGCAGAACCACATGTCGTAGGTGAGGCGCTTCATTGCTTTAAGGGTGAGGGAGGGAGGGGGTTGGTGTCAGGAAGGCAAGGTAAGACATTTTCATATCTGCTTCTTTAAAGGACTACATTTTGGGAAAGAAGAGAGGAAAACAGTCAGCTCTGTCCACAGACGAACAAACAGACCAGTTTGTGGGTTTTTCTTTTCTTGTTTGTTTTGCTGTTGACAGTATTTACAGTGCGTGACTTGTGTGAAAACAAGAGCCAGAGCCAGGATAGCTGTTTCTCCCTGTTTCCATTGTTTATGCTAGGCTAAACTAACCATCTTCTGACTGTTAGAGAAGTCTGTGAAGCAAGATTCCAGCTTCTCTTCCAACTTCAGTATTCAACCCTGTCTCCTTGATAAAACAACTAATTTGCAACAGCAAATACAAATTGAAGGAAACTCAAATGCGACCATGTTATGTTTTCTTTCTTGAGGATTTGTTGTTAATTTAACAAGTCACAAATATGTTGACACTGAATATACCAGTCAAATATTCACAGACAATGTATTTGTTTTCCGCCAAAACATCTGAGCTTGAAGTTCAATATCCACTACACAGCATTATTAAATATTTTATGGTGAGGTTTAGGTGCTCAATTAAGTTTAGGGAAACATATCCACTGAACCCGGGTCACTGGGGGGACAGATGTGTGTTATATACGCCCAATTCCACCGCAACATAATCAAGTAAACAGTTCAGTAGTATATATATATATATATATATATACATATATGTATACAACCCAAATTATGATGAGTTATTGATTTAATTTAACATTTATGTTTATGGTTTTGCTGTTTTCAAAAAGCATGAATTCATAATAGCATACCTAACACTGGACTGTTAGCTGTACAGCCCTGCTCTCATGGCTTATTGCTTTATTTTAGTCCACAGTCCCAGTCTGAACGGCTGACTGAGGTCAAACTAAGATGAGCACAGATTATCTTTGAGCTTCAACATGGATGTTTTTTTTGTTTTTTTTTAATGTGACAGAGTTTTGGGTTAGAAGTGAACGCTATTTTAGGACTGGGATGTAATAAAACAAAATTCAGTGGGGATAGTGGGTGCGGATATCCACTTTATGTGCACAGCCTCAGGCTCAGACCTCCCAGCTGTTCCTGTTTCAAGGTGACCGAGCTTTTTCAGTCAGAAAGTTGTACTGGCTGAATTATTAGCAACTTCTCAGTCTCTTTGTTCCTTTTCTAATTCATTCTTTCAATCTTATTCTATTTTAGGTCATTTAACACCCATATACACACTGTTTACTTGGAAAAATTGATGGTGGAAGCAGGTTCAACTGTCTTATGAGTTTTATTTGCTATGCCCTGCTTTGCTGTGCAAGCACTTGCACCAGTTCGTGTGTTGGTAGCAGACATTTACATCCCAGTACGAAGCCTGAAACCTCAGTGGTATATTTTGCAAACTGAGCGTCTGGTATCCTCTCTGCAAACATTACCGCCTCTGCTGTGTTCTGCCGGTGATTCTGTTGTAAGGGCTGTAAATTATTGAAGCTTAAACCGATTATATCTGTGCTGCTCATGCGCTGCAGGTACGTGGATAAGTAGATACAGCCTGTAGTGTTGTTACTCAGGAAGCTATAGCTGAAATAGAGTGTCTACATACCTCTGCTTGAGACAATATTTTCACATTTCCAGAGTTCAAATTTAGAACAAAGCTCTGCAGTGCCAGTCAAACTAAAGCAAACTCACACTTTCACTGAGTGAAAAGAGCAAAAACTCAAAAGCAAGAAGAAACTTTTCAGACACTAATCAGACCATGAAGTTAAATCATATTATGCTACGCCTAATTCAGCCCAGACTTTTCAAATTATTTAAGCGGTTCCCTGACGTATCGGAGGCGGGCACGTGTCCAAGATCTCTGTGGCACTGCCCGTTTGATGCTAAATCCCCCCAAGAGTATCTCTTGTCTTGCACTTGGCACGGCCCAGCTTTGGAAGGTATTTGGGAGCTTGTAACAGTGTGTTGTCGTGGAGCCACAGACAGGGAACTGAGCAGGGATCATGTTTTATCAGCGCCGGCACGCCGATCGCAGGGATTTGGTTTGGCGGCCAAGAGGCTGCCGACCAAGTGACATGCACAAGCGGACATGGGTGAAACATAAGCCACTGATTTGCCTGATATTCATCTCTCTCTCTCTCTCTCTCACTGTCTCTCCCAGTGTCTTTTCTCTCTCTCCTCTTCCACGCTGACACACACATTGCTACGTTTTTAACAGCCGCCAGTATAGGTCAACCAACATGAATTACAACAGCTTTGATCGCTGCTACATCTGCTTCTTTTTCCTGAGATTTAATGTGTAATTGTTGGGAGGTATGTCAGGCAAGGTAACCTGCCTTCACTATAAAAGCTCCAAGAAACCCTGCATATGAATGTGTGCAGCATTTAGAGACTCTAACCACATCAGATAGACCCTACATACAGTTTCATAACAAGTTTCACAAGTGTCGACCCTAAGGTTTCAGTTTTCCATCAGTTCCTCCTATTTCACAACCAAACATTTCAAAAGTCTACTGCTGTAGGGTCTGTCTTTCTGCTACTTTTTGCAAACAATGGCATCAGCAAGACCTCCATATGATTGTAATTCACAGGGTCTCTCCTGCATAGATGATCTCTGTGCCTGTGTATAATAACAGCATGGACAGATTCACTAAATGCTCCCCATCACCCACCATGGTGTCAACACTACACTAGCATTGCAAGCTAATCAGCAGCTGTCCCACACACATGCCTCTACAAAGTATTCTTCTGATCAGCAGATTAATGGATGAAAATACACAACCTCCACAATGGAACAATGTCCTACATATCCATTCCTCTTTTATGCCAGTTTAAACCAACTGTAGATCACAAACACAGCAAAAACACCAAAGTAAACAGAGTGAGGAACATGCCTACCTTCCCACAGCAAAGTCCAGGGCAAAAGGAGGAAGTAAAGCTGACAAAGTGCAAGTCATGCAGTTTGTAAAATAAAATACCCCCTGCTGAAACACATTCATTTACATAGGAAAGTGTAGGAATTGCACCAGAAAATATATCTACTCTCATGAAAAATATATTAGCAACAAATGTAAGAAAATATAATACTAGAAGTGCTCATGTATAGCCTTCAGAATAAAAGTCTTAATAAATGCTGAATCCACATAAGATTTGAAAGGAATATACTGTATAATGTCTTATTTCTGACTTAGTGCAACAACATAAACACTACTACACGCCTGCAGGTAGGCAGAGAGGTTCTCTTAAAATGGGATTTCTGTAATTTTAATGAACCGATCTCTGTGCTGGAATGAGGGCAGCATTAAACAGTTCCTGAAAAGTGGAGGTCTCATTCCAAAAGCATGACAGTTGCCGACCCTGATATGAAGAACAAAGGTCACAGATTAATCTGTTGCAGTCCAGGAACGTTAAAGGCCAGAAATGATTGATTCACAAGGATGTGAAGCTGGTAGAGGAATCAAAAAGCAGCTAAAAGCTACACAATCATCAGGAAATGCATAATTACTGCAGCTTGCCTCCACTTGAAAAACATCAGCGCTGATGTGTTTTCTAAGACTGAGCTGTCAGCGAGCTTTAAGGCATTGCTCTCAGCTTGTTTCTCTATTTTTTTTTTCTTTTATGATCCACAGGTTGTTCCAGAAGAAGAAGAAGTGAAGGAGAGTGAAAAATGGTGGAACTCAAAGGCCATCTTGTTTGTATTGAAGATCCCAAAGGCAACGCTAAGTCGCCGAGGAAACCAACAAGTAGAAGACTCTTTTACTTACTCTCACTCCCTTCCAGTGTACCACCGATTACTGAGCAAAAACAAAGAGAGCTGTTTTGTCCTGAAACTGGTGCTTTGAGGGAGGCTAGCACTGAAAGTCGTCCATTTTAACTTTGTATTCCCTTTTATAAGTTGCCCCCCCGCCCCCCCAATCGTGACTCTTACTGAAGCTCCTTTTCTTGTGTTTGTTGTTTTGTTTACAGTCGTCCATTTTTGATTGCTTACTGACATCCATTGCGCCGTGGCACCTTTGCCATGTTGCCGTAGATATCATTTGTACAGTGCTGTTTCTATTGATTCTTCAACTGGTGCTTGTGTCTCTGTATGAATGACCATTGATTTCTTCTTATTTGTGTGTGTGTGTATGTGTGTGTGTGTGTGTGCGTGTGTGTGTGTGTGTGTCAAGTCAAACTTGTCCCGTTTTGGATAAACGTGAACTCTTTTTTACCTTCTATATTGTAGCAAGAAAAGATTTTTTATCTTGTAGATTTAGCAATAACAGACATCCTTCAGTTTTACATTTCAAAACTAAATTCACACTCCGATACATACCGTAGATACAGAGTTTATGGGATGGGTGTAAAATGTAAGCCACTGTAAAGCAAACTGGGTCTTATGCACTGTAAGGCAGCTTCTGAGTCCAAATCTATCCTCTGTGCCATTTAAAGAGATTACTGATTTACAGGTGGCATGTACAATTTAATGTGCAATAACCGTGATTATCAACCGACTTTGTAAACCACTCCCAGCTGAGATTTATCCAGAAAATATATGTTACAAAGAGGTGAGGTTCAGATCAAGCCTCGGAAATATTATGTGTCCTACAAACAAACAGAATGTCACCAGTTTTCATTTGAATGAAATGGAAATTAAATCAAAAATATGCTAAAATTATGTTTATTTTTCAGACTTGTCTATTTTAGAGTTTATGAGATGAGAGATTTAAGACAAAGTTTTATTGTTCCTTTAAAATGTTACATTTTCTTCTAAGACATGTAGATTATTATTTAAAGTCTATTAGTTGTATAACAGCTGCAAACTAACACATAGTTCATGTACAGTAAATCTGTTCCCTGCATTTCTGTTATGACAATCATTGTGAGCTACGATGAGACTGAGTAGAATGTTCTACACTCTATTTTTTCCCCTCTGTAATTTCTCTGTAAATCTATTCTCTCTACCAAACAAGAACCTGAGCTCCAGAGTTAAAGTGGTAATCTGCCAGCTCTGTTTTTACTTTTCCATTGTCTCCATCTTTGGTGCTAAGTGCTCCTTGTTGTGTGTGCTTTTTTTTCTTCTTTTGTTCTGCACTTCCCAGAAATCACTTCTTTGTTGATCTTTTGTGTTTGTTATACTGTCTTGTGTCTTCTCTCATTTTCTGTGGGTGTTAGTCTTTTCTTTGCTCGTTCCACCATGCAGGCTTTAACCCTTAGGCTTGTCTCTTCTTCTTTTTATCCCAAGCAAACCCAAAACATAACACACATAATTTCTTGTATGCCAGACAATTTTTTTTCCCAAGGAGAGACCAACCAGATGTAAGTTAAGAACAGCGAATAAAAGGTTAAGTTGCATTTTATTGCAGATTATTTCACTATGGCATTGTGGATTTGTTAATATAAAGTAAAGATTCATTTTCACTTTTAATCTTTTCTGATCTACATTACATCTAACTGCACAAGTCCAACAGAACAAAAATCTTCTACATGCATTATACTGCGTGTGCCCCGCTGCCAGATATCACCATTTCCTAAATAACCTATCAGCACTAAGGTCGGTTAATGCCAAAGCTTTTGTATTAGGTGACATTAATGCTACGGTTTTATAGGAAAGGTTTTTATCTCTTGCTCACTCTTCAAGCAGAACATCTAAACACAACAGATCCCTTTTTGTATCTTTAAATCACAGGTACTCTTTCTTAATTGACTTGCATTTTTGAAGCTGATGGTCCTGTACTTACCGTAAAGATTAAAAAAAGACAACGAACTGTTGATATGCAATTGTTATACATACTATATTTGTATAAATAAATCTATGTGCTTGTGTACAGTGAATGCTTTGTTGACCCTTCCTTCATATCCCATACTGCATCTTTATTCCATGATTTAATATGCAGTTGAGTGTGACCAGGATATCCAGCAATGACATTAGCGGTTGGACACCCAGAGGGGCATTGATTTGTTACCTACGGAGCAATTATTTGCAAATTATATTGTAGCCAGAATTTTGGAAATACTGTGTCCAAGCCCTTCTTCAAAGGGAAGAAAAATTAATTATTGAGAAAGGGTTTGGAGGGAACACAGTGTCCAGTGCTGCAGTGTGCACTGCAGGAGTGAGTTTTAGTCTGCCCAGTCATACAGACAAATGTGTTCAATCAACTACAATGCTGCCTCAGCTGCTTAGACCCTCATATACCTGCTTACAAGTCTTGTTTTGTGCTATTATGACCTAAAAGAAGCTATTTAAGAGCTATTTGTAAGTCTTGCTACATAGTCAACGTTAGCTTTACTTGCTAAGAGCTGTCCTGTGGAAAGCAACACCTATGTTTTGCCTCTAGTTCTATTTCTTTTTTTCTTCTACTGAAGTTAGCATGCTAACCAGCTAGCCCTGGCTGAGCCAACCGTATATACAGTCACTTTCTAGTTTTTTTGGTTTATTTCTCAAAATAATGACATACAGCTTGTGAGTAATTACCTTTCAGTTATCTAAATGCAGCTGCTGAAAGTGGAGTGATTCAACCATGTGTGCTGAAGAGTCCCTCTGAAGGCTTATCCAGGTTTTTAGCCCCTGAACAGAAAGTCAATGGCCTTTTGTTAGCTCAACACAAAGCAGACACTGAAACTAATAAAGAGACACCTGTAAATGGAAGGTACTAAACTTAAACAGTGACAGTAGAAGCACAAAGCAATGTTGTTCCTTTGCCAGCAATGTGTTGCACATGGTGTTTTCTGCAATAAAATCCTTGTTAGAGCCATTCTCCAGCAAATAACCACTTCTACAGCAGATGACCAAAGCCTGAAGTGACAAAACTCAAGAGTGCAGGTGACATTAATGCAGGTGACAAATCCCTCACCAGTGTGTATGGCTCTCAATCAACAGCAAAGGGAGCCTGAATGTAACACCTTCTCAAGATCACAGTGACCACAATGAAAATAAAGTGTTCATCTTTTAGGAGAACAAAAGGCTTGTCTCTGATTGCTTGGAGTTGAGGCAAAGATGATGAAATAACGCTCATTATTATCAGTTTTTCTAATAAACATGATTTAATCTATCAGAGGTGTGAAAACAGTTTCATCACTTTCTTTATTTTTTGTAATCTTCTAACTACACCTCTGGCTCTCAAATTGTACTGTGCAACCATATGTGCCAAAACCTCTAACAGTGATATCACTTTTGCTTCAATGTGTAACACTGTTTTCATGTGTTCAATATGTAGCTGTGTGACCCCAAACAAAGACCCTGTTAGCTGGTCAGATTTAACCGAAAAATGTCTGGGTCAAAGGTGGAAGTGATACATGGAAAATGGATGGTTATTTTCTAATTGATCTGATTGCATTTTAGCATATTACTGTGATACATTTCCTCCAAAAACCAACATTAATGCCTCTCAGTATAAGAAAGTAAATAATACAAAAGACATGAAGGGGAGAGGAAAATGTATATACATATTATCAATATAGAAAAAGGTGATATTTCATGGTTCATCAAAATATGGGATTTAATAAACTAATTAAAAAATATATATTTTCACAGGCACAGAATGGAGGGATTAAACTGTAAAACCCAATCTTGAGAATTCTTATCTCTTTCATTCCAACAGAAAATATTATTTGGACATAATGTAGACAGTTTTATCTCAAAACTGTAAATATCCTGATGGGAAATGCTTTATCTCCAGTCAAGCTGTTTTTCTTGACACTGGACCTTGATCCACCCCAGTAGTACCTCCCTGTACTCTGATCCCTGTGGCGTCATGAATGCGGCACTACAAGGAGCCAAAGAAATTCCTGGCCATACTCCAGGTGTTATGAGAAGGAATTGATGCCAAGTTGTAGTATCATCAAAACACCAGCTGTTTTATTGACTGAACACATCAAAAATGCTTGAAACGTAATGTTTGTTTTAGCATTTCTAACAGTTCAGATCCACCAAGTGCACCTCCATTTCATATCACGTCCTTCTCTGTCTTTGCAGTTTCTTACCTCGACAGCTGTGCTACATCACAGAATTTGCCAGAGGGCAGATTTCATCCTCCAAAGATCTGAGATCAGTATTCTCCTCAAATATGTGAAAAATATGTGAATTACTGTATCTTCAAGAGACACAAATATCAGGATGATCATCTAGAGATACATACATCCCTGGGGTGTGAACCTGCCCATTAATATTGATCATTAAAATGCAAACAAAGAGGCTACAGTGACGTGGAGGAAATACAAGAAACACCTCTACCTTGTGGTCTTACCAAGTACTACAGTAATGGCCGTGGTGGCCTTTGAGTCACACTTTCAAAGAGTTAATTCATAAATTATCTCGGTTGCCTGTCAAGATTCAAACAGAACAAACTGATTTAAGTACATTAATTTCTTTAAAACTTCACTGATTTCAGGCTCGACCTCGTCAACCTTTATTTGAACCGTGAGTGTGTTTTGTGTTGACACTGTAGGCTCAGTGAGAAAGCAATTCATGAATCACAACCACAGAGAAGCCAGGGAAAATGACATCAGTGACATTTGGAGCGTCACACGCAGCCACGGAGGTTATAGTGAAATACAAGCCGCTGCTGGAATGTCCACAATGTTTCATCGCACTGCAGCAGAAAGATACTGTAGCGCTCTGTTTAACTGTTAGTATTTGCCCATGGACAGTGTTATACTCCAGGTTTCTCTATGTTGGATGTGTATAGAGAGAAATTACATCTGTTCTGTATGTTGTTTTTGAATGGAAGTGATTCATCACCAGACTCATTTTCAGGCTAACGTCGCACCAGCTAACTCATCTCCAAGTGAAAGTTAATTTTTACCTGACTAACAGTGGTGGAAAATAACGAAATATATTTATTTAAGTATGTTATTTAACTATAATTTTGACGTACTTTATGCAAGTATTTCCATATATGTGCCACTTTACACATCCACTAGCACTGAGGCAGATAATGTACTCCACTACATGTGTTTGACAGCTTTACTTTACAGATTACAAGCTTTATTAATATGATCACATGTGCATCATAAGTACTTTTTCTGTTGATACTTTAAGTACATTTACTAATGTTTTCAATGCAGGACCTTTGCTTGTAATGGAGTATTTGGAGAAAGTGACCGGTTACTATAGCTGTCACATTAATTGGAGTAAATGTAGTGGAGTGGAAGCATTAAGTATTATAAAATAAAAATGCTCAACTAAAGACAAGTACTTAATAACTGTACTTAAGGGTATTTCTTAAATAAATGTACCTAGTTGCTTTCCACCACTGAATACTATAGCAACAGCAGGAAAATCTTTAGTTCTCTAATCATCGAGCCAGAGGAAAATGATGACATTTTGAAATGTTTTCCTGAGATGGATTGTATAAAAGAAATGCAAATAAACTGAAATTAAAAAAAAAAAAAAAAACATCTGAGGAAGAGGGGACATTTTGTTTTTGTGGTTTTACCCAGACGGAGCACATTGGAGCAAGTAGAACAAAACATAATGGAGAGGGAAATGTGATTCAGTGAGTGTAAAATATATTTAAAAAAACAATAACCGTGAAGGAAATAGAGATTTTAAGTGAATGTACTGAGATAAAAACAAAAAATGTACTGCCTCTCAATAAATGATATAAACTCAGAAAAACACAGCTCACTGACATCAGGATCAAAGAAATGATGCAGTATGACACATTACCCCCCCCCCCCGACCCAGTCACATAATAAGTACAATTAGAGGCCATTTGTTCTCAACTCTGGTGCTGATGGAGTAATCAGGGGTGTTAATGATGACTCACATTTGGTAGGAAAGAACAAACAGGTACACACAGCACTGCCGCCCCCCCCCCCCCCCCCCCCCCCACACACACACACACACACACAAAAAGCACACATCAAAGGTGCTGAGAAAATAAAACCTGATCAAAGATGAACAAAATGTGTATTTCTCTTTTTTAAACTCACTGCAGCGTTTTCATTTTTTACTTCGTTTGCACTCATGGTATGAGAATTGTCAGCTTTTTGTTATATTTTAATCCTGATGCAGAGAACGGGTAAAACTCCCTTCTCACGTCGCTGTGAAGACTCATACCCCAGCAGGCTCCTTGAGTGATTACAGCAGTGTCAAATGATTAATGGTATCAGCTGACCTCTATCAGTTTCTAATGTGATCTCCACACCTTGTTAGCTGGAGACAGTCTAGACTGTCCAGCACGAGACAGTCGTGTCACATAATAAATAGTTTGCCCTTTTATTTTGATGGGGACACCGTATTTGGACGTGCGTTGATTAATATGCAAATGAACATGAGTCTGAATCTTAAACGATTAATTTAGCTGTTTATCTTTAAAAAGTTGCAAACTCACTGAACTATGACTAATTATTGAATAATGACAGTAACCATTAGATGATATGTTCATTGTGATGTTTCTAATGGTGTTTTAGGTGATGTTCATGTTCATGATGTCTTCACATTTATTAGAGTGAACACCACCACCCTCAGTGACCTTTTTCCCATTATTTTAACTCCTAATTTATTGGGATAATTAATGAGATATCTGAACACATGCTTGAGTTGAATCAGAAGAAAAGGAATGATAACAGAAATACAAAAAGCACATTTTTATACATAACAATGAAAGATTTAATGTTCACAACAACATGAAAAGTGAGAAATAACACAGCATAAATACCACTTAATGTTGGAATAATGCAACATTACATTAACTGTCATTATTAAATATGTTTCATTGGGTATAACAGCATGTATAGAATAAATGGGTATTTACATTACATATTTACAGTCTCATGTACAATATTAAAAGCCTCTCGCTACAGGTCCTCAGATTCTGCCGCGTCTCCTTCAGATTTACACAAAACTAGTTCTTATCTCTTCTTGTGCCAAAGACCAACTGGTGTTTGGTGAAGGGACAGCAGCTGCCTGCGGCAATAATATCCACCTCAAAGAGAGGGTGGGGGGTTCTTTCACAGGACGTGGTACACGGGCCTGGATCCAGGGCTCTCCGGCGTGCAGGGCTGCGAGTCGGAACTGCCGGGGGAGTAGGTGGCCATGTCTCTCAGAGCGGCTGGCCCGCAGCTGGAGTCCGCCGTGGAGAGACGGTCCACGATGCTGGAGAGGCACTCGAGGCTGGAGGCTCCGGCTGGTTTGTCGCCCAAACTCTCTGATAAGGGGAAAGGGAGAGTTGGGATCAGTCAAGATGGTTTTAGCTGATACAGTGTCACAGGATAAATCCTCACAGAGGCAAAAACATCTAAAGTCATCAATCAGTTGGATTAGTAGATTTTTAAAGCACTATTCTGGCCAGAGTGCATGTCATATTCATATCAGGCTGCTGTTACTGTCAAAAGGTCTTACCGTTCTTTGCATATGAATAGCTGTTGCTGTAGTTTGCATTCAACTGTTGCCACACCGGACTGTTGCTGCCAGCCTGGAAGAAAATGAGAAATCAAGTTTACCCTTGAATACTTGCAAAAACTTGAAAAACAACCGCAGCAGACAGACACAGGATGATGCGCTGTTTGTATAAATATATATGGGATAGGAAGGGGCGGACAAAAACAACCAGTGCCCTTCATGATATTCTTGACAGGCTAATAAATCCTGAATTCCAAAGTTATGGGCTTCTTTATTTCACGTACACCTTAAAGCCAAAGTGGCAGTGTGCGCTCCCTTTCCCCTGCCCGGAGCTCTGAGCGTGGCGAATCGATTGTATCAGTGGAAGCAACACCAGTTTGTGCAAGATGACACTTTCTCCTGGTAAATCTGCAGAAAATCCTGGCAGCGGCGCAGAACATGCAGTCAGGATGGAATGCAGAAAAGCACCCAGTTTTTCCTGCCAGACTTCAGTACGGTGGATTTAGCTCGGTTTATTAGGGCTATAAAGTGTCCGGTGGTGGGAAAGCCATTACTCCGTCCAACATTATAAGTTCTTTTTTGCATTAACTGATACACTGTCACCTTCAAAACATAACTCAATCTGACCTGTAATAAGCATCAGAGAAGGGAAATACATGTAAGACTACAGAATAGATGTTTGTATTAAAGAATTATGGGAGAGTATAACATGCATGAGGAACCGTGGTAATTGAGGTCTCGGGGCAAAACAGGCTTATTTGATTAATACATTTCTAAATTGGAAATTCAGGTTCTCCTTTGAAACGAAATACTCTACATGGTAATGAGAAATGGCAACAGTGCAAAGACTCTAGAGACACATTTTGTCAACAATGAAGGTTTTTCTGTGAGGTTCCTACAAGGTGCCTCACATGCCGTAGTCCTCTTTTGTCTGATGGACATGTTTTTGGGGTTTACAGCCATAACAGGAGGACTGCAAGACTCTGAACAAACCAGATGTTTGCGTGAGGATCAGAGGTCTTACCATGCCGTCAGAGCAGCTGGAAAGCGGGCTCCCCGGCTCAGAGCTGCTCTCTCCGGGCAGGCCGTAGTAGCTCTCCACCTGCTCTCGTAGCAGCTCCTGCAGGCTTTCGATGTACTGGATGGCATTGCGCAGGATCTCCACCTTGGGCAGGCGTTGGCTGGGGTTGGCCGAGGTGCAGCGTCGCAGGGCCTCGAAAGCGTGGTTGACCTTCTTCAGCCGTCGGCGTTCGCGCATGGTGGCGGCCCGCCTGCGGTCCACGAAGCTGGACTTGCGCTTGCAGGCCTTGCAAGCCCACTGGAGGCAGTGTCCCGGCTGGTGAGGGGCCCCGGGGACCCGGACGTGTTCGTCCTCGTCCGAGCCAGCCAGCTCCACGCCGGGGCCAAACTCCAGGCTGTCTGGGGACGAAGCGCAGGCTCTGTCGTAGTAGACCTGGGATGGTGAGAAGACGTCCATGGCTTACTGAAGAAAGGAGTCTGAGTAGATGGACTGATGGGTGCAACGGAAGGAAGGAAGGTAGAGGAGTGGGGTGAGAGAGAGGAGACCTCTGAGTGATATGAGGGGTCTGTTGCCCCAGGCCCCCCTTATATGCCCCCAGGCCAGAGCCCAGGGCCCACATTGGCCAGATCTAATTACCATGGCCCATTGGCCCAGCCAGAAGGCAGGCTGGGGTTAGCTCAACTCCCTCCCTGCCCCATCCCAAACCACTGCCTCTCACCCCCCAGTACCCTGCAGAGTTTCCCACATCTGCACTTACTGGTGTTTTCCCACTCTTCACCAATCTCTCCTTCCAACAGCCCTCACCCTGCAAGGCCATGATGAACACAATGCTTGGGAATGTTTCAGGACAGTGGATGAACACTTCCAGCTTTAACCACAACATGACCTTTCCTGAACAGTCACAAGTGCTTGATTTTGCTTGATTTATCTGCAACTGGCCTTCAGGCATTGCGTCATAGCCGTCAATGAAAAGTGACACTTTGCTATGAAGACATAAACATTAAAGAGAGCGTGTTTTGTTTGGTCAAAACTGTGCAGAAAAAGAGGGCGACCGCTCGTAGGGAATATGCGAGCCAATTTTTACGGTGGAGACAACAGCGTTGCAGATGCAGCCCAGCTGCAAAGGGAGGTGTAACATTTCAAGCCCTGTGAATTCGCATGGCAGCGGCAAGAGCCCTCTAAACGCCCCGAGCTCGTCGCTGGAGGTGCTGCGAATGAGGCGATCCCTGTTTGGACAAAGCTCATTAAAAACAGCAATTACAACAACTGACACCACAGCCCAATTCCCTGCACCATTTTGCCTCCTAGAGCCAAATTTGAACCATTAAAAGTTATTGACACAAGACACAAGTACTTCAATTCAGCACACAACAGATGGTCAGTGTGGTGCAGTAGTGTTTTATTCAGGTGGAGGTCTCAACGTGTGTCTTATTTGTTTTTGTTTTTGTTTTTTTTTCCACAGAGGAAGAGGAATTAATTGGATATTTCAGTTTTTTCTGACCAGTGTAGACATTTCAACTTGTCTCCTTTATTGTGCTTTGCTACATGTTGGCATGTGATACAGATGGTGACTTCCAAACTGCACCGCAGTGAGTTTGAATCATGTCTCTATTTGCAGAATTGCTCTCTTACAGCAGACACAGATAGTCAGACAGAACGGGGCCTATTGTGACTGGTTTAGGTAATTATGCTGTTGACAGCTTACAAGGATACAATGCGGATATTTCTCACAATGTGTCAAAACGTTTGGCGAGCGCCCCCCACCCCACATCTCTGGGAACCGCGCGCACCTAAGAAAACACCAGTACCTGCTGCCTCTGAATTGCCGTCGGAGTTTGGATTAGGCACAGCTGAAGAAGACATCGGGGCTCGCCTGCAGCTCGTAGCTGCTGAGAAGATCAAAGTGGGGAGGGGTGAGGAGGTGGGGGTGTTTAGACTGAGAACAACGTCGACGATGAGAAAAACCTGGATTGTTAATTGAGGTTAGATTGGCGCAGCACATGGTGTTATTAGGGATACGCGGAGCTTGTATTGGCGCCGGGCGCGTGTGATCCGCGCGCGCGCACACACGGTCTCCTGGGAACTCACCGGGTTTGCTTTTTTGTTGTTCTCAAGGGTCAGAGACAGAGTTAAGTGAAGGGCAGGAGGTGAAGCTTTATGTCCACCTCCCTCACGTCTGAAACTCTTATTTCTTCTAAACTGCCCGGTGCTTTGACTTAATATGCTGCTTGTTCAGTGCAACACCAGCCCCCTGACAGAGAGACAATTTGTCACTCAACTCGCCACAAGATAGATTCTTCTCTCTTTTTTATTATTTTTTGGCCTTTTCTACTTTTATGTTTTTGCCTATTTTAAATGTGAAAACTCGTGAGTTTTATGTTTTTTTTCTGGATGAAGCATAAAAAACTGACATGTGGACACATAAAGTAAATTTTAAAAAAGGGTTACATTCTGATTCAAGGTTTTTTTTGGGTGGTGGTGGTGGTGGGGGGGGGTTCCTTCACATAGAGTCCATTTTACACTCCCCACAAGAATTAGTGAAACCCAAAAAAATAAATAAATAAATAAATTTTGAGTGGCAACACCATTTGTTTGGCAGTGAGCAGAAAGAAGGTCCTTGGTGAATCCTTTTCTTAGCAGGATATTCAGGGAAAGTCTGGATAAAACAGAGCATTCAGCATCCAACCTTTATCTCCCCCCCACCAACCCCTCCTCTATAACAGCTCGCCTTTCATCAGTCTTTGACTTTTAAAACACAGCCTTCACAGACAAATGAGAATTATATGGTGTCATCAGTAACACCCAAAAATCCCTGTAAAGTTAGACAAGAGAGAAGCCGGGGCTCTGGGAGTGGTGGGTGCTGTTTCTGCTCAGAGGCCGACACAGCAAACGTGAAAATAAAAAACACAACTTTTGTATCAAATACAACTAGTTTATACACATTATACCAACAAAACCTTTGCACTTTAGACAAGTACCAACATTGAACCACACAGGTCTTTTCCTAGGACAAATTGAGAGTGTTGATGTTGGGTCAACAATTGTGGCAGTAATCACCAAAAAACAGACATGAAATTGGCAGTTAAACAGTGAGGCTGCAAATGAAGTATCGCTGCTATCAGGGAGAGCGAGAGAGCAGGAGCCCATTAAAACCACATTACTGTTCAGAGCTATCATGTTTCTGTGTGCTTTCTACAGAAAACAGAATATTTAGAGCCATAAACAGCAAGAACCCCGGATTAATGTATGATTTAATTCCTGCATTCTTTTCCTTTTTTACTTACAACTACAGAGGTATTTTCAGCAAAATGTAAAGTAGTAGTTATTATGCAGTATTGTACTGTGTAATGTATAGTTTTTGTGATTTGATTAGTGTTGCATTATGTTGCTTAAATAGCATTTTAATGTTGTAATTGGACAAAAAAGAGCTGACTTAAACTTGTTTATCCACCGGAGGTAGTTTAATCATATGTTTAGGAAGAACCTGTGATTGTTAAATACATGTGGTTAAATGGAGATATTGCAGCATTTCCTTCTTAAAATGTAGTGGAGTAGAGGTATAATAAATATTTAATTCCTTTATTAGCCTCCAAAAGGGAAACTGGTTCGTTCGTGACAGCAGAGATTATATGAGAGACACACTGCAACAAGCGTATTAACACTAACACAAACACAGAAACTAACACATATTTCAAAGGGGCATTAGCACAGGTTCAGAGCCTGTGTAGCTGCTAAATTGAAAACACAAACAAAACAATAAATGGAAAGACCAAACAATAAGTGATGCACCTGAAAATGGGACCATGAAATGGGCAATAAATATAAAATAAAACCTTAAAAATTAACAATTGGAACATCCAGGAAACAAGCGAGTCTCAACCCTGTGGGTACAAATCCTTTTGTGGAGCGTCTTAGTATCTTTAACCAGTCACTCAACACACTTTTTAGACACTAAAAACATCAAGGAGAGAATAACCTTCAAATTTAAGTACGGTTTTAACTCTCCCCCTGGTCGTTCCTAACTTTGTTTGCTTGATGTTACTTTGAGGTCTTTTGCTTCTGACACACCGGATACACACGTGTGGCACTTTTTATCACGTATGTGTGTGTGTGTGTGTGTGTGTGTGTGTGTGTGATGAGGCCGAGTCCCAGAGGTCAACCAGGGGAGTCGGTGTCATCCACAGAGATCTGAGGGAGTCTAGCGCACCCCAACATCATCAACAAACGCCCCTCCTTCCTCTCTCATGTCAAAACAAGACAAACAAGACTCAATGGATTTCCACGCCCTTAGCGTCATGTCACACATTTAAATAGCTTGCATGTAAATGCTTTGCCACGTGATGATGAATTAAGGCCCTAATGGCTCAGATCTCTTCATTATCCCGCTGGGCTTTGCACTCATGCCTGCTGCCCAAGTTTCCATGTCCCCATCATATGATAGGAGAGGCGAGCGGGGGCGCGCCATGTTTGTATGTGTGTGTGTGTGTGTGTGTGTGTGTGTGTGTGTGTGTGTGTGTAGGGGTGGGGGTGACTCGTAGTTACTGTCGTGGGATCAGGGCTGCTGGATGCCAGTTGGAACAAAGAGGGGCAGCCCAGCAGCAAAAATATTCCAGGGCAGTTTAGACAGATTTTATGGACTTCTAATAACTGTGAATGCTGAAGGAGGGGGAGCAGTTGGGGTGGGGGTTGGGGGGGGGGCTGTTGTTGATGGTGGTGGTTTTGTTAATGTTTTTGTTTATGTAACCCACTGTTAAAGCAGTGAGGAGTACAGTGATATGTTTCAAGATTTTAAAAAAAGAAGCAGAAATCATAGACTGGATATGGTCTGACGCTCGCATTGCTTCTGTTTGTCAAATACAATTCAACCACAGTGAAGTGGATGGAAATTACCTGTGTAGCATTGGAGAATGAGGAATATGCAGTCGTGGTTTAATATACTGCAAAAGTAGCTATTTATTTTCTTGGTCAGTTATGTACAAATATTTAAATACAATATCAGTGTTTTTAAAGAGTTTGTCTGCCTTTGAATACAAAATAAATAAATCTAGACATCACATTCTTATAAAATATGTACACATTTGTTGCTCCTGCTGTACAAATGAAGACTACATAGCAAACAGAAGCCAGAATGGCTGACTACAGTGGAAATAATTTAGCAATGGAAATTAGAAATTTTTAAAATATGTCTTCATTAAAGTTTCAGTTTTCTGAGGCGTCCTCCCTGATGCTGATTTTCTCATCGTTGGTGATGCTGTCCACGATAGAGGACAGACGCAGGAGGCTGGAGGATGCTGAGGACTCACTGGCTCCTGGAAAGAAAAGAAATTGACCTTTAATCCCACTTGACCTTTGTTTTATTTTGTTGTATTTTCTGTTCATGGAGAGTGAAGTTTGACAGGTTTACCTTCTCTCTGGTTTGTCAGGGCTGCAGTGGAATGGTCGGCAGAGGTCGGCCAGGGCTCTGAGCACTTTTTCCAGTGGTACTCATGACTAGCCATCTGTTGAAATACAAAAGTTATCTAACATAGTGAACATACATGTCAGTGTTTATATCAAATCTCACAGACACATATGATTTGAAATGGAAGACTGTTGCTGGGAAACTGACACGTGATGAGTAAAATTTTAAAAAATACGATTTTGGGAAAATATTAATAGAAAAAGAAGTGACATTAGTGATCTCATTACTGAATATCCTTCAGCTGCAATAAAAATATCACAGTGATACTGAGGATAAACATGCAGTAAACACATCATAATGTAATAATAATAACAGACTCCACACACATTACAACAGGGAATACAAATACATCATTGAGTCATCATGATCTCCCTATAAAGTCATCTGAATATCACAGGCACACTGACAGACTCTTAATGGGAAGACATGGCGGCTGTATCCAGTATCATCTTACACTGTGTTCTGTGGAGTTATGGGATGATCCGTTTTGGGGTTTCTCCTGCTCGTCCAGCGTTTGCAGCAGGTCCTGTAACCGCTCGATGTAGCTGATGGCGCTGCGTAAAATCTCCACCTTGGGTAACCTCTGGTTGGGGTTGGCCACGGTCTTCCTCTTGAGCGCGTCGAAGGCCTCGTTGATCTTCTTGAGCCTCCTCCTCTCCCGGAGCGTGGCGGCCTTGCGCCTGTCCGTGGGCGCCGACTTTCTCTTGCATATCTTGCAGGCCCACATGAGGCACTGGCCCTCGCAGTGCGCCCGGAGTCCCGGGGGCGCGAGGACGTGTTCCTCCCCGCTGCTCTCCCCGCCGGTCTCGGACGGTACGTTATTATCCTGGCCCGGAGACAGCGGGCTGTCGTCGCCGTTGTACAGAGGAGACACCCCGGACATGTCCAAGTGCTGTAGTGGTCCATGATCTCCTTCTTCTAAATAGCGCAAATCACTGAAAAGATAAGTGTTGGTCTCAAAAAGGTCCATCATATTGTTGCTCCCGTCTCTCTCTGTTTTGACAGCGGGACTGTGGCATTTAAATAGAGCAGCAGGGACAGAAAGTCACCAGGCTTATATATAGCATGTGAAACTCTATCCAACAGTTTGGCTGTCACACTGCATCAAGCATCTTTTTTTTCAATGGGTCTTTACAACCGACTGACTTTGTGTAGGAAATAAATATACATTAAAGGCCCTCACGAGCTATTGAAATGTCACCTCAGGTTTCATGACAGGTGCTTTAAATATCTGCATCCGGACAAAATGCCTGCACAGTGACATTTCTCTGTCACATGAGAAAGTGAAAGACATAATAGTGTTGTTGCACAGTTAACAGGGCAAAACAGTACCTGTCACATTCTTACAACACATGAGGTTTTTTAACAGTTAAATATTAATGTGTCACTGCTTTTAATATCATCATTTGGAAGAGCAACCTTTGGGTTGCCAGGTTGCGAAAAATATGTATCCCCCGTGGCATTACATGACACACAATAACACCACACAAGACAGCTGACATTTAAGTCGCATGGAAGACAAATGAGTTTTTTCAAATCAAATACAGAGTCTCTACACTTAAAGTTTTACACATACACAAGCTTTAAAGTTACACATACAGCACAATTCTTCTGTGACCTTGCGACACTCTGGCCTCTAACAATGCATGTGTCCCTTTAAAAATGTTATCAAGTCGTTAATAAATGTTTGAAGCCTCCTCACTTTCTAATAGACTTCTGCAGTTATTAATGTCAATAAGTTGTTCAGAAATATATTTTGGTTTTCATCTCTGATAAAGAGTTTATTAGATGCAGCAGGCAGATGGATTTCTGACCTGGCAACCCCAAAATCTGACCATATAAATGAGTTGGTGCTTGACTATAAAGCATTAATAACTGATTAATACGTCATTAGTTAAACATTAGTCACAATGTATATACACTTTATAAAGTATGCCATAAAAAAGTGGTAACAAAGCATTATCTTAAAGGCTCAGTTCAGCTAAATTACAAACTTCGCTCTCTCTCTCTCTCTCACACACACACACACACACACATGCACACACAACCAACAAACAAGCAAAATCTCCCGGTGCTATCTACACAGTACTTCTGGTTTACAGATATCCGTCTCTTAATTTTCTGCCACCATCCTAATACTACCAAGGTGAAACTCCCATTTAGCACAAACAATTTAAGCACTATGTGAAAAATTAGCAACACACACAATTAACACACTGTAATGTAGTTGTAAACATACAGTAGACATACAGTATTTTATGACAACTGTGTTTTACTGTGTTGTTGTTGAACGTCCATTTCTACACCAGCCTCCACTAATGGATGCCCACAGGAATTTTTATTGTTGAAAAAGACGCTTACATCTGCGTACAACAACATTATGGTGTGTTAAGAAATCTTTAACTGAAGGGTTGGAAAGGACGGATTAAAGTAGTTTAAAGTGTTTTCATTAGTGTGAATTAGTGTCTCCATTGGTCTGGATAGTCCTCAAACCAGACTACGGTAGAACAATGTTTTTAACCTCCATACATGAGATTATGATATCTTTCACACACAGAAAACCATCTAATCCCAAACACACTTCAGACGGGTTGTGCCTGATTTAGCCGGTGGGGATGGTATAGCCGATTGTAACTTGTAGAAAATTCCAACATAAATAGACTGGAATGTGCAGAGTCAAAACAGCTTTGAGAAACACATGTATAGGACGGTATAAATAGGAACATGGCTCATTCATCTTAGATTCATAAAGGAGATAAACGCCTGTGTGGAGGTGATATATAGCCTGTGGCATTTCTGCTGCAACCTGAAAGGTCTACAATTGGAAACTTCACAGGCAGGAATGTGAGGGATTCCTATTTATGTACGGCTGCACGACCTTGTGTTATGAAATGAAACAGGACAGGACTGGTCGGGCAGCAGCTTTAGACGCAGAGGGGCAAACATGCTGTCAGATTGTAACTATTCAAAACCTGATGACTGAAATATGAAGAGCAACTTTTGAACTTAGAGGGACTGTTTAGGGGGGAGAAACACTCACAGCTTAGCTTGTGTGCACTACAACACGCTGTTGCACAATCAGTGGAGTTTTACTTTTACCCTATGGACGTCCCATCCCTCTCCACCAGCCGGCTACTGTTACATTGTCATGGAAGGCTAAGAGTAACGGGTGCTTTTCATCATTTGTCAAGGTGTCTAAACTACAAGTCAACACAGCATCCCATTTATAAATTGTCAGTTATGCCGCATTCACATCATATTGCACAGAGTGTCTCTGAGAGCAGCCATGTGGGAAAAACATTTCATATCAGCCTCTTATTGTAATCCTGATATGGAGCTCTCAGGAGTTCATAACATCTTAAAATTGAAATTACCACAATAACAATCCAGTGAAAAAATGGCCACAAAGCCACCACTACTGACACTTCTAAACATCCCATATTAACACCAACAAAATCAATATTATATTGTTTGTTTATTTCTAGTTTTACTGGTCATGGAGCTTCTACAAGTACATAAGATGACAAAATAATTAATGTAGGTTTAATACTCTTACTTTTTGGAGTGCATAGACCTCATGTCTTCCCCTCTCACTCACTGACTTTTGTGTCAAACACAGGCGAGACTAATATCATTAACGATGGCCGCCTTCCACTTGGCTGAACCCACTCAAGAGCACACTGACCCACACTACAATGGAACAGGGTCCTGATTAATGTTATTAGTTCCACCTGTGCAGGTCACAGTGTGACACTGTGTCTGAGAAGCTGTCAATCAAACAGTGTCCTCAACACAGGTCTTTTTTTTTTTACTCAAACCATTTTGAGTTTTAACAGGCAGGTAAAGCACAGGTGTAACAGGTGTGTGTCCCTTTACATTAATGCCAGCGTGCACAGCAATGTTTAAATTCAGATTTGTAATGTTTTTATGTTTAAAACGAAACAGTTTTTGGGGAAGAAAGGGAAAAGTTTGATGTCTTGGTTTATATATATATATTGGATGTGATCATTTTTACCAGTATCTGGCCAAGCCACTACATTTCCCCACAAGCAGCCTGAACCTCACTGCATGTGCAGTGCAGTACACAAGTCTCCGGTGTCCTGCACTTTGTATTCCTCCTGGCTCTGCAGGTGTGTGATTGTTATTAATCACACCTGTGCTTTATCTGCTGCAACAAATCATGGTCCCATTGTATTCCTGTTCCTGCTCGGACGCTCTGTCAATGAAAATGAAGTGTCCTTACAGCAAAAGTTGAAACTTTTATTATCCGCTTGTGTAAGTTAAAATACTGTGTTATGTGAACTGATTTAATGACACATATTCAGATAAAAATGTCAGATAATGCTCTATAATTATCATTAGACCTTAATTACTGTGATGCTGACAGTATAGTAATGTCCAAAAAGTATTCTGTCACTGCTGAATAAGGATGTATAGTTTTCATTTATTTAATATTATCCATGCATGATTAATCATAGCCATAGAAAGCTTATAAAAATGATGAATATACTCTAGTAAAATATTTGAAATCTGCTGTCAAATAAAATATTCCAAACGCATGAGATTTCTTTTGTTGTTTTTATTCAGAAGCATTCTCGTGGGCAGTCACTTGTAGAAAGCAATATAGTTTTTATTGCTGGTTCACTGTTTGTGAGCTTGTCATGCTGCAGGAATGATATGTACGATACAGAAGAGGGAATGAGAGTGTGTGCATTCCCTGTCACTGCTACTTCATCATTTTCATGCTAACAAACAGTGACAGTGCAAAGGAAAAGTGACACATGATGATGAATGAAAAATGATGATGAATATATTAGATCAACTGTTGCTTCAAAAGGCTTATAACAGAATATGAAATTAAGTCTGACTTCAAGCTATAGTTGCCCTCGTTCTCTGAGCTTCAATGAAACATACACATTTTCGAGATGAATGGAGTCGTGTCCCTGCTGTGCCCCGAGCTTGTATTCACTCCCCAGGGCTACTGTGCATCCTGAGCGGACCATAAATTCCCGTCAGTGTCAAGGGGTTGACGCTTCAGCTGTCAGGGAGAATCATGGGATAGCCTGGGCAGGAACTCAAACGATAGGACCTGGCCTCTCAGGGAACGAGAGGGTGGAGTTGGGATGGACTGCGGGAAGCATAAATCTGTCTGGAATCCAAAGAGGCTCAGAGTCAAACAGCTCTGCAGTCTGAACTCTGAACTGAAAATCTGAGTGTGTATGTATATATATATATGTGTTTGTGTGTGTGTGTGTGTATAAACTGACACATACTGAACTTATGAACTTATTATTATATTGTCTTTTTGGATTGTGTTGAAAAGGTAAATAAATATCATTTACAGAAAATGGCCCTTACAAAAAGCTAAAAATCAGTTTTATTTCATTTTGGGAAATACACGTGTTTCCTCTTTATCTCAGGGTGAGAGGATTAATACCACTCTCATAGCTGTCCATTACATATGAAGCTAAAGCCAGGAGACATTAGCTTAACTTAGCAGAAAGAGTGGAGCAGGTAGCCAGCTAGCTTGGTTCTGTCTAACAGTAACAAAATTTGACAACTAGCGCCTCTAAAGCTGACTAATTCACACAGAAGATCTTGTTTGTTTAATTTGACTTAAGTGTAAAAATGAGAAGTCACACTTCGAGGGCATCATAAGCTGTACTATGTCTTAGCTAGGCACTGTAACTTCCTTCATCCATGTCTGAACCATAGAGGTCTGAATGCTAAATGCGAGGCTCAAGCTATCAGGTGGTTAGCTTATAGCTTATCTTAGCATGAAATTAGAAACAGTGGGAAACAGCTAGCCTTCCTCTGTGATGCTAGATATAATGTGTTAATTTGTAAAATTTAGAGTGACTGTCACTGTTTTTTTGTTTTGTTTTTTTTACTTTGAACAGAGCCAGGCTAGTTGTTTCCCAGTGCCTCCTGTCTATATGCTAAGATAATCTCATATTCTTCTTGTCTAATTCTTGATAAGGAAGGGGATAATCTTATTTCCTCAAATATCAAAATATTCCTTCAGCAAAAAAAAAAAAAAAAAAAAAACACCCACACAAATAATAGGATACAACCCTACATCATTTTCAGTTCTTATTTCAGTGCTGTATTATGAGTTTAAAGAGCAGTGTGGCAGCATCTAAGGTGCTAAACTCGATATAGAAAATAAGGAGTTGGGTAAAATAAGTTCAGGTGGGTTTATCCACCCCCATCTCCCTGTGTCCCTGATTCCAGCCACATGAAATTCATGAGGTTGAAAAAGTCTAAAAAAAAAAAAGAAGCAGTTCTGCACTTTAGAAGGGCTTCAATATTCCAAAATATAAAGTAGGACGTGATCCCGGCAGGGGCAGTCAGTATCTCCTCCAGTGGCACTCAGAGATTCAGACATTAAATTCTTAGGTGAATAAATGATCTGGTGCAGGGGGAGGAGCGAAAAAGAGACAATGAGATACACAGAAGTGCTGCAGATATATTCAAACTATAATGATTGGATCATTTTTAAAGAAGCAACTAATTCATTCAGTATTTTAGTAAGTTTATTTTAATGATTTGTAAGAACTAGTGGAACTATTGCAATATTTTATTTTGTCTCCATGTCTTAAAAAATGTAATCGAGGAGAAGTGCAGCACATATTTTCCTCCAACCTGATGAAGTATGTGTAATAATTAATCACATTACATTAATAATATCAGTGGTCAGTGACCCATTTACTGAATGCAGGAAATATTTAACTTAACCTCTTTAACTCATATCAGCTTTTTAGACAGTCTGAAAAACCTCAAACCACTATGCCTGTCATGTTTTCATATACAGTAGGAGCTTGTTCACACAGGTCATGTCCATGTGATTTTTCTCTTTCTAGCAGGTGTTAGAAGGTTGATCCAGTTAGGACTAGTGCTGACATGGGGGTCACAAACAGAGCTGATAATGAACATGAACCGCAGGACCTCATCTCTCTCAGCTCTCCTCCCCCTCATCAAACGCCTCCCCCTGTCTTAACTGGACCCCCTGCCTCAGACAGGCTGCGCACTCATTGGGCTGTTTTAGAGGAAACCCTGAGCACCGTGACGGACACACCGTATATAACCCAGCTCCACACCTGGGATATGAATTAGCCAATCAGAGGTTAAGTACCGTGGTCATGGGCCCGATGACAATGCCTCACCTGGGATCACGACCTCCTGACCTCTAGGATCACTAGTCTACTGACTCTGCTGCAAAAAGAGGGTCTGGTGAATGAGTGGGAAAAGGAGCTCATATCTCAATAAAGCTATGGATTTTTTGAAAAGATGTTGGGACACTGGTGGCAAATATTTCATCAGATTTTCATCAGAGATGGATCCAGAGGAGGAAATAAAAGATGGATGGATCATTTCTGCAGTTTTTAGAGTGACTTCACTGAGATCTTTCTGAGGAAGTAATAATCTTATCCCAAACGGAACAGTGTGTTACACAATTTGCACGTATATTATATATAATTTGATAGTTTTAAACTCTCACTGGAGGTCTTGTTCCCAAGATTGCGAGTGAATTTGGTAATTGTTTGTTTGTTTCATTCCTAAATAACTGTTTGTGTAGCAGTAATGTTAATTATTGCTTCAAATTCAGTGTGAATTTTAAATTCACTATGTACAAGCCAACTACAAGAAACTGCTGCATTATTCTCCATTTGGTGATGCCAGGCTGTAACATGAGGAAGAATTTTGTTTTCTACACCATGAAAGGAAACACTTTGGGTTTAGGGCGAGGCTGGTTGATGACTTAGGAATATGGAAGTGTTGCAAAGTCCCATTAGCTTGTCACTCAAGTGATTCGTAATTATCTGGGATGAGTCACTCATCAGTTGTAATTGTGCCCTGCCTAATGAGATGAGTTTTGATATTGAAGGATATAACAGATCTGCCTGAAAAGCTGTCAGTCATAGTAGGAAGAGGAGCCATTACAGAGAAGTGAAAAAATTTCATGTGCCGTCTAAGGTCAGACACGAAGACTGCAACAGGTGGTTACAATGAGCAGAAATTCTCTCTCTCTCTCTATGGCTCTGCTTATTAGCCAGTTTCATTACCAGCCAGAAATAATTTCACATGTCATACCAGTGCATGCTATTAATAGCATTCTGAAAAAGTAATCTTCTTAGCAAAAGACAGCATTCCTCCCTCTAAACCCCATCTACTTTCCAGAGGACACTTTGACCTCAGTACGGTCAGTAATAAGGCATGTCTCACCTAAAACTTCTATTTGTATTCACACTCATGTATTACCACTCAAGCTAGCTACTTACATCTTGTCAGTCCTCGTTTTCAAACTGCTGCCCCAAATTATGAGCAGAAAATTGATGATTTCACAATTACACAAACTGGACGTGCCATTACCATTACCGTGCTACATACATTAGGAGGGTTCTCACTTAAGTTTAGAGAAGTAGCATTTTGGCTGAAAATGAAAAATTCTTTCACAGCTGAAAACCATTTTGCAGGAGCTGGGAATTAGACAGGTTGTCAGAGTGCCATACAGAGAGCATTTGAATTTTTCAAGCGTGAAAATCTCATAAAATTCCAGGAGACCACACTCCAAGAAGGCTGAAATTGCTACACACTATGTTCACAACAAGAGTAAAAATGGTACTATATGCACAAATGCATAGTTGCATCGCTGCACAAGGCTGGAAGAGTGCCAGTCCAGGCTAAAGTCTTGCACAAACAATGGCTCCCCTCCTTGGGCCAACCAAGCTGTGAGACAGCCAGGAGCAGCCAGTATCACAAGCCCTATACGCCTGTAATGATAGCATCTCCCACTGAAAACACCAGCTAATCTTTTTGGCCCGGCTCCCTCCAACTCACAGGCTAGACTCAACGGTGGTCAAACAAAAGTGGGGAGTAACTGTCTCTCGAGCTAAGCTAACAGACGGCTCCTCTCACTCGTGCCCTGAGCTGAGGGTTAGAGCGGGGGGCTTGGGTTTCAAAGGCGAAAGGGGAGGGAACACTGATGGCATCTGCCCTCTCTCTGGCGGACGACGCAGGGATTCAGTTCAAAGACAGAGCGGCTGAAGTGCATCAATTAGCGAGGGAAAGAGCTCGCTAACTTGCCCGTTTTGCGGGCCAACTCTCTATGACCTCAGAGCATTACATTATGAGGCATGGTGAGAGTGTTGCGCACTGGTCAGGCAATGTCAATAGCCCCTTTGCAAATGGACTGGTATTGATGGACAGGCTTAAAGTGTTGTTCCTGCAAATGGACGCGAAGAATAATAACTGAGTATTGACAAAAGAGGAGGAAACACCAACAAGCCTTAAGGGCGAGCAGATTTTACCAGCTGTTCACATACCTATTTTGCCATAGTTTCATCAGGTCTCCATTGGAATACCCTCACTGAGAATGGCAATCTGTAGCTTATCACCTGACAGCTGATGGTGATTTAGTTGGGAGTGATCTGAAGGTCCCTCCTGATTGATTCTGTCCTCATTCAGGAGCGTGATGGATTAGCCCTACGCTGTTCAGTGTGTACGTGTTCAGTGCGTATCCCTATCTGCCTTCCAGACAGAGTCACTGATGGGGACTTAGATCGGGGGGGGGGCACTGGCCTTGACCCGGCTGCAGACGACAGGAGACCCTCGTCTGGCCGGCGAGGTGAGACGCTGACCCCGTTGGCCTCTGTCTGGCCCTCCGTGTTCCACTCCAGCTCTTACTCATGTACTCTCTGACGAGTGTCTGGAGACGCAGGATCAGCATTATGAGACGCATTTCTCAAAAGTGACTTTCATTGCACAAAGAGAGAGGAAATTGGGTCCAAATCAATGGAGAGGTTTTTTTCTTCCTTTTTTTTTATCATGGCGGATTGAGGGTTCTTGTTTTTTTTTTGTTTTTTTTCTCTCACAGCATTGCTTTGATGTTGCAGCCTGTAAACGATATGGTGGGACATCGCTATCATTAATATCACACTGCCTCTGGGAGTCGGGGGACGTGGCCAGCGATAACACAGAATGAATCCAATCATCAGCAAGTGTGACTGTCGCCATGGCAACCTCGGTGACAATGATCCACCAATATTAGTTTTTCTTGAAGCGTCTGAGCCCTAGAACAAAGCGTGTTTTGTTACAATGAATATTAGACTCTTGAAGAACAACAACAGCAGCAGACTTTTTTTGGGGGGGGGGCTAGGGGATAAAGTGGTCGGCTCCAAGAGAAACTAATAGGATATTGATAAATGTCGGTGCTGACGAGTGAGAGAAGGGGCACTGCTGCGCTGTATAATTGGTTATATGGGGTCTATCATGAAAACAGCAGATAGTAAGAGTGCAGAAGCTTCTGGCTGGATGCAGGCAATAACTTGATAGCCATAAAGCTGCAGTGGGTAAAGAACACAGCCATGTCTGGCTCAGCCATTACGGAGAGACCTTTGTTACCCAAAACCAGTGTTTTATCCTGTTGATTCAAAAATGTGGTTAATGTGAACCTTCTTCCAAAGGCATGTCATCCAAAGTCAACAGCATTTGACATGGGCTTTGTGGAACATCTTCAGTTTATCCAATTTTTTTATACGTGTGCAAGTCCTCTTTAATGTTTTGGAAAGTGCTCAGTAGAATTGTAGATAGTTATGACTGAACAATCACTTCAGTCAGTACAATTTTTGTTCTAGTTTCTAAAATGAATATCTTTGGTTTTTGGACTAAAAAAAATGTAATGCCAGAAAACTGATATTTTATAGAGGAAACAGTCAATTATATGAAAGAAAAATCTAAATGAAGAGATGAATTAATAGTGTAATGATATAATAAAATAAAAATAATAATAATGAAAATAATTTTGGTTGCAGCTCCTGATTTTAAGATTCTGTTATGAAAATGTACATCACAAATATTCTGGACAGCACGCCCTCATATCTCATCTCCTTGATGCGATGAGTATGACTGATGGATGAAGTGGACATTGCTCACAAACAATGCAGTGAACCAAAAATGTACTGCTAAGAGACCAAGATTCTTATTTTGTTATTTTGAGCTAAATCTCTTCAATCCACTCCTCAAGTCTCTTAAAGCCTCTCTGATGACTCTCTGCTTGTTTCCTCTTATCAGTGAACAACTGATACTGAGTTGCATCTCTCAAGCCTGGTGATGCTTAATAATCCTTTAGTCTGGGAAATCAGAGGCAGAATCAGAGATGAAATAATGGTGTAGGTCATTCAGAAACGAATGCTGAATCATGAATGAAATGGACGCCCAGAACCTCACTTCACAATGCAGGAAATGTAACAAATATGAGGACAAGATTGTGAGTACCTTCCCTTTTTAAGTGTCAAGAGACATCTTGATGGATGATGGCTTTAATCAGTATCTATCTATTCAATCAACTTAATATAGATCTCAGATATTCTGTACATTATGTGTACGTTCCCAAACAACTAGCTATCCCTTTACATCCAGACTGCAAAATTTATGATTGTCTGACTGAGGCTGAAAGCAATAAATGAAATGTGATTTACAATTGATCCCTATAATGTTGACAAATGGGCTGAAGGTTGGGTCCATCCATAACGTGTGTGGCCCACAAAATGTAAAAGAATCCAGAGATTCCCTCTTTTTGACACTCGCATGAATTATTCTCAACAGGTTGCTCTCCGCACCCCAAAAACCAGTGGACTAGCATTACAGTCTAAACACAGAGAGAGGGGTAATTGAGCATTGATGATTGTGCGTCCAAGTTAAGCATGTGTATGTGTGTGTGTGTGTGCCCAACAAGCATGATTTTTATTCTGGAGGTGTGGTGGTGGTGTTGTTGTTGTTGGTGCTCAGGTCCATCACGTGCCTCAGGAAAGAGCCAACTCATATTAAACAAGAGTGTGAGGCTGAGGATCAACTGTCCCAACTGAGGTGCCACTCACATGCACATGCAGACACACACACACACACACATACAGCCTTGCAGCATGCCTGGTGTTGTTCATTTCACTGGCCCTGAAGGTCATCACCACCTGTTTGATACAATAAAAAATCTAGTGTTACTGTTGTGGAAGTTATTGGAGATTGAGTTTCATTATGTGTGTGTGTGTGTGCGTGCAGTGCAGGTGCATGCAGGGAAATGATGGGTGTAGTATTATTGATAGGGGAGCATCCGTCTGCACTTTCCAGCTATTTAATTTCATTGTCTTATAACCAGGAAGGAATTTATTCAGACAATGACGAGGTTTTTGCAGAGAGAAAAAAAAATAAAAAGGTTAATGAATAATATAATAAGTCGTAATCCGCTGCAGAAGTTAATTGTCAATGTAAAATAGACACAGGCCTGCCAGCTCTGCTCACAGATACAAAGTCAATTGCTGTGAGAAGAGAATATCTTTTTACAGAGAAAGTCCCTGGCTGAGGTTTTAGGAGACGGTTACCCTTAATGACTTAATCCAAGTTCAGTCTCAGTGGTCTCAGCTTTTTGTATGTGTATGTGTCTTCTGTGTAATCCTCGCTGTGAGATGGGAGCCCAGAGCTGACCTCACTGTTTGGTTTCACAGGGTCTCCGAGGGCCCCGGGGAGGTTCTGGGGGGCTGGGTCCTTAACAGTGGAGCAGTCTGAAACGCTGACATGCAGGCCCGAGGTCTGCGGGGACCGCCAGGCCCCGGCTCCTGTTACCGCCGGGTTAGTCACGCTTGGTGAGATTTATGTGTGGAACGGTAGAGAGGGCTTGGGTTGCACGATACCACCAAAGTGTCGCGATATTAATCCTCTGCAGAAACGAACACGCAATTCCAAAGATCTTGGATATTTTTGTACATTTAAGTATTAAAACTTATGAGTTTTGTGATGAATGCCAACTTCTGCCAACTATCATTCCAATTTTCAGTTTAGGAACATGTCAATTGATTCATTTGTTCAGTCCCTGCTCAATTTCTGTCTCCAAAGATTCTAAATTATGCAGGGAAAGTACAGTTTAATTATATCTCTGCACTTTAATTAACACCATGTTAGCCCTCTGCCCCGAATGGCCTTTTGCTGATTAAAAAAAAAGATAAATGCAAAGAAGCTGAATTATTATTCTTCTGTGGTTTGCAGCAGTGGACTGAGTATTCACATCCTTCACATGAGTAAATGTGGCAAAACTGCAATTAAAATTCATGGCATTTTAGTGTCACTCCAATGTCAGATGAACAATTTATGCTTTGACATATATGTCTAATTGAACATTGACATTAAAGCGATATTTCACACTCATATCAAGTCATTTCCTCAAAATAAGCTAAACAAACTGCCGGTGCAGTCAGAAAATTGCAACCCATTCTAGCTTAAATTGACTTGTTTGAGGAATTTGCTGGAAATGAATGTCTTGTATATCCAAATAAGACAGAATAATGCAGGTCTGGGGGCAATACTCAGCAAAACTGAGAAACTCCAAATTAATAAATGAAAGTGGTTTTCTTTGGAAACAGGTTGAAATAACCATTTTTTAAGGGAAAATAAGAATTTAAGGTGTCAATTACCAACAAAAATAATTGGGTAGGGGTAGATAGAAAAGAGCTGATACTACACTTTACTGCTTTTTGCTCTAATGTGTTTGCTAAGCATTGGTACAAATGGCATTGGCAGGAAAAAACCTCCAAATAACTCAGACGTCAATGTCAACACGTTCTCCAACACCATAAAATCCTTCGTTAAATTTTGCGAGTGTTGCATCGCCAACGCAAATTTCTGCGATCTTTAATCAGAACTGATTCTTCTGGAACTTTTTCTTAATTATTCACCGAGCAGTGATTCAGATGCAGCTCAACAGAAGATTTCCTACAGGTAAAACAATAATACAACAACAACAACAAAAAAAAGAAATTTGACAACACACCTTCATGTGGAGACCACACAGCTAGATGACTGGGTGTGTGGTGGTCGCTTTTAAAGCAAGCACTTGTCCCGGCTGACATTTGGACAGGCTGCCAGTTATTGTGTTGTTTCACACTGTTTAGCGTTGATAGGGTGGGCTCGTGGTGTGGATGGAGCCAGGCGGGACCACCTCTCTGGCGGCTGACCCTGGGTGCTCGGGGCATGGGGACAGGTGGACTGGGACCCCCCATACTTAACCATGGACCTCCAGTAGAGAATACTTAGTCCTGTCTCCCCTGTCTCCCCAGGTGGATTCCTCCACTGGTATTTCTTATGAGGAAATCATACTTTTTTTTATGCACATTTTCACATATCATGAATTCAAATTGTGACATTCAAATGTTTTGTAAAGTTAAGGCTTATTTCCTGCAAAAATAAATCTGTTTCCATGAGCCTAAAACATAATTTTAAACATTAAACACCTATTGATAGCTGCATTTCTCAACTGCAAGCACTT
This sequence comes from Lates calcarifer, assembly GCF_001640805.2. NCBI lineage: Eukaryota > Metazoa > Chordata > Actinopteri > Centropomidae > Lates > Lates calcarifer. Next base: position 9,986,844 of record NC_066850.1, read on the forward strand.
CATAAACAAAAGCTGTGTTAATACATTTTACTCTTTGTGTAGGTGGTTTTAGAATCCCTGTGCTACATAGTAGAGACATAAGGGCTGCGCACACCCGCCCCTGCATGGATGCAGACCACAAACAGGCAGCATAAACAATGCCGAGCCCGCCTCGTGTTTTATCTCCTTGCCACCCACAGTTTACGCCAGCGGGGAGCTGAAACCTTGCGCTGGCCAGGGTTCATCTGTAAGCTCCCGAGCTAATCACCAAACCCGAGCCCATCACAGAGCATGGCTCCAGCCCGTTAGAACTAAAACCACACTCTGGCTCCCAGTCAAATTATTAAAACACAAACTGTAACCTTAAACTGCTATTAGACATTAATTCAGTTTCCCACCAGCCCAGTTCCGCCGGCGGCTGAAAATCAAGCCAGACTCGTCTGTGTGTTCGCCCCTTTGGAGAATTTCAGACATTGTTTTAAGAGAGCAGCGCTGATGTTTGAGACCCTCACGCTCATTTGGACATTCTTTGTGAGTGAGGAGTTCCTCTGGGGCCGATGTTTGAGTTTTGAGTCATTTCTTCACGCTTCTCGAATGGAAAGAAGACAGTCAGGATGATGAACAATAGGAGGGAATGGAGTCATCTTGGACCAGTGATCCCCCCTTTTTTCCCCTCTGCTTTTCTTTGGCACTTAGACACACCAGTGTCCAGGACTGACCCGCCTGACCCATTCTTAACAGTGCTTGACAAAGGAATGCACATCTTTACTCTCAGTAGAAGGCTATTAACACCCCGGATTCATCATTGAAGTAGATAATTAAGCAGCAACCCTCTGATTCCAGGGCTGCCCTGAACACTCCTCCCAGTTTCTCTGTACTGGATTGAGGCAGATGAAAGGCTACATCAGTGGTTGTTGGTTGTGTCTGTCGGACATGTTTTCCTTGATTTCCCCTCCCCGTGTGGTCTCTTTCAAAAACAGCCCACTGAGCTCTGGGGAGAGGTGGCAACAAGGAAGAAGGAGCTCAACAGAGCAGCCGAGTCTGTCCATGTCAGAGCACTGATCTGAGTGGGAGCAGCAAAACATGAAAAAGAATTTTGAGTCAGTATCTCACCATGACCATGTACATAAACCCACTGTCTACTGAAGCATGCAGTGCACAGTGTCAGATTGCTTATAGTGTCATAAAAATACTGTATGTTGTGTTCTGAGAGTCACAGAGGATGAAGGATCATCTTGACCAGTGGAGGTCAAATAAAGGACTTTAATAATGATATTATAATTAAAGACAGACATTCAGACGTTAAGGTTAAACCAGACTAAATGATCATAACCTTTGTTTAACAGTACTTATATGAGTTTATTTCCACATGTAGTGAGCACCTGCTTCACACTGACATTTAAGTGTTGGAATAACAGTTATATAAACCTTGATGCTTAAAAACAAGCTTCCACTTTTGCAGATAAAAAAAGAAATTATCGTCTTTTCATGAACTCAAGTGTCTTTAATGGCTCACTCGTCGAACTTGAACTCAGTGTCACAGATTTTACCTTCACAATGTGTGTTTTTAGGTAAAACTTTCCCTCCATAACACATGTACCATTGATTTAGCTGTCAATGATCCCACCCATCAATGCCCACAGGCCCTCTAGTTGTCATTAGCTAATGTTAGCATTCATAGCTGTTTTCTTATTAGACTAGAAGAAATGTTACAAGTTCACCATCAAACCTCATGTTAACAGAATAATAATTTTCTTTGGCGTCTGAGAAAACTTATAAATAGCCCCTTAAAGCTATTCTAGCAGCTGAAAATGAAAGAAATATGTTGAGGCCAAGTTGTTTTTAACCTAATGATATTTTAGACACCAAGATCATTTATATGCCCTCAGTGAGTCTCTGCCCATGTGCATGTGCTCCATGCTAACAAGGCTCACTTTATGTTGAGTGATGGTAATGCCCTGGAATTGTCAAGGTCAGCATTCTGACCATGTCTGTGATTAAAGAAAGATGTTTACATTTGAGTCATACATCTGAAAAATGAAATGCCATCAACTCAATAATACAGCTGCTGCTGCAAAGTGATGTTGCAGCTGTGAACATACCAACCACAATTTTTTCTCTTTCTCTGTCAATGCATTATTATAAATGTTGTTTAATATAAAATTCTCCATGTATATGTTTAACCAAGATCTAATACAAACTGCCATGCTTGGCAACTTTAGCTACACAATCTGCGTTTTCATATTTAAAAATGCTCCCACCTGCTCAACATGCAGCGTTCACAGGGAGCACTCGAGCTAACAAGCTACCTGGTGGGTAGTCGGTGTTAACATCACTTAACAGAATCAGCTTGTAAAGACCTGAGCGTATTCTTTCAACATTTGTTATTTAGTTTAGGAAATATTTTGCTTGTCAACAAAGGTCCTCACCTGGGAAATGGTCAGTAGGAGTTGGGCGAAGAGATCTGGCTCGGTGGGTATAAAAGGAGGAGCTACAGGACAACCTGGGTAAACACAGCAGGGTCATTCAGGGTTCAAACCCAGGAAAACTAACATACTGTGTCCCTCTTCTTCTGCCTTCTTTTCCTTGATATATCAAAACCTTAGAAAAGCTGCAAAAACAGTTCCTCCATGACCTCCTCTGGCCTCACACACACTGTGAAGCTTTTCCATTACGGTGATACAGTACCCTGCAGAGCTGTATCCAATAAATGATGAGCGAATCTTAATATTATAAATGCATACGTGCATGTTTTACTGAAACCATTGTGCCAGTTGAGATCTCCCCACAGAGACACTCCTGGACAGAATGTAAGGAATTTCAAAACCCATCTCCCCCTGCAATGAGCACAAAGATGATTTGCACCCATGCAGCCTCGGCTTTATATCACTGCGAAGAAGCCTTCACTTCACTTCACTGTGCCCCCGGAGTTAAAGTTACATGATGAATGACAGGGCAATCAGATCAACTTTCCAATGCAGCAAGACACGGCCGCCCTTGAGACAGCACAGGAGGAAGAATTGTTTCTCAGCCAGGCCAAAAGGACATCCAGATAAAGAAATAGTGGATATGGAGTGTGAAATTTAACAACAGATAACAACTGATACATTTCTTTGAAAAAAAAAAAACAACAACACAACATGCCTTGTCTGTTCAGAATAGATTGATCTTCAAAACCTAATTATCCTGAGAATAATATGAAGAAGTGCGAGGACGGGTTTGGGGTGGGGTAGTATGGGGTGATGGGGTTAGAGGGGATCGGGGTGTCACTGCTCCACCGAGCCTTCATTGAGCGCTTGATGGATGCTCTGTAACCAATGGAGATAGAGTGCCCCCATAGCCAGGGCGAGCACACAATCTTCTCAGCAGATTAACTCGCATTGATTTATAGAGATTTACCTCAGGAAAGAAAACAGCTGGCAGAAGGACAAATTCCAGAACTGGCAAGGCATAAATTCAACAGGAGAAAAGCCAGCTCATTTGTTAAAAAGATGATTCTTATCACCGTAAAACAGATAGAGGATGGAATTACGGTGGAGGCGGTTTATGGCACAAAAACAACAGGACTGTGTGACAAAGAAAACAATATTTTCCATGAAAACCACTTAAAGCCACAAAAAAAGTTTAAAGCTACATTATTAAAATTTAATTTACTTATTTTTGGGTAACTTTAGGATTGCAGAACAAGCTGTAAACTCAATATTGATACGTAGCTATCATAAGATAGCAAACAGCGATTGTCCAATAATAGCTTAGCAACACTAACAAGGCAGAAGTGTGCATTAGCTGTAATACCAACACTCTGTATTTAAATAGTTGTGAAGTCTCTAGCCTTTCAAAACCAAAGACATAAGAAAAAGTGTAAGAAATGAAAATAAAAAAGTGTTTTCATCTGCTCAAACATAAGCTGTACATGTTAGCATGCCTGGCTAACTAGCTAACCTCCAAGTGTTACCTCCAAGCTCCAAAACAACAGGTCTTACATTTTTCCTTATCATAGTTAGTCATGTTTTGGCCATAGAACAATGTTGTGTCTTTATTTCCATGTCTTCTACAGGGATTATCAGCCAGCAAATACACTGACTTTTTGCCTGGAACATGAAGGTTTAGCTGCTAAACTTAGTGAAGGTCAGTTGCCTTCCTATACGTCCAGCAGGCACAGAACAACATTAGCACTCATTTGAGTTGTGTCTCTGTTCATCTGATGAATGTAAATACAATAATATGCCCTCTCACTTTTGCTTTGTTTTGGTCTGCATCAACTCCAGATGGAATATTTGGCTCTTTAGCTGCTAAATGCTCCACTTAAGTTGTCTGGTTGCTGGGCAGGTGGCATAAAGTGGGTTTACCAGAGCCTTTTTTGTTGCTGAAAGCAGTTCTCCTCTGTTATTGGAAATGACAAAAGAGCCAGTATTTAAAGTAAAAAGTGTCACAAACCCACAGAAAATTCTCACCAAACACAGCTGCCCCTCAGGTCTACGGAGCTTTTTAGCCTTGCTCAACTCACATCCATTGTTAATACAAAAACTATCGATTAGTGTCATTTTAACTTTGCTTGGGGACATGGCTGGTGTATAAAGCCAACATGTTCTAATAGGCTTTATTCTTATCACGTGTGAAATGGCCTTGCTGCTAAGTACTGATTTCACAATTTTATCTGAGGCGTTAATAAACCTGCCAGAGGTTAGAGATGTCTGGGAAGGCTGAATAATTCAGACTCAGAGAGGAAGTTATTAAGTAAAGATTATCTGAGAAGTTGAAATCAGAAGAGAGGAGATAATGTTGGAGTCAGTTGGAGCTATTGAGGAAGAAACCTATATGGGATTTAGTTGAAAAAAAAGTAAAGCCTGGCTTTGCTCAGCCAAATGATCTCTCTCCGTCTCTCTCCTACTGCTTCCCCTGTGCTTACCACCACTTAACACCCCTCCATTAAAGTGAAATATCAGATGTGGTCTAACATGAACATTAACACAGCTCCCATGACATCATCTCCATGTTTTGGCCAAAAAGCCTGAATCTTTGGCACAAAAGCATCCACTCAGCAAGTGTCTTATTTTTGTGGGCTTATATAGTGAAAGTATACTAACTGTGTAGTCCTGCTTCTCTTGCCGGGCACTTGTAATTCCTTGAACATTTGACTGAAGTGGTGCACTCCAGCACTTGAAACTCCATCCACTATAAATGATGTAAACTCTCCATAAACATCAGAAACTGGCAGAGTGTGATGCCTTTGCAGTAAACACTTTTTCAGCAATGAAAGGAAGAATCATTTGCTCTTTGTGCGCTTCATTTTGTCTTTTCCCCAATTAATTTTTTTATCCTCCTCCTCCAAAAGAAATGACATGTCAAAGCATTTTTAAAGCAAATAAATAAGGTAGGCTGTAACAAATCAGACCTAAAAGCATCATCCATCCACAGCATGTGTTTTGTTTTCCCAGTCCCCAGACAAGTTGGGGCAAGTCCAGTCATGTCACATGCCCCTTGAAGGGACCTGCATTGAGTCATCTTGCCAGTAACACACTAGTAACATCATGCACAGTGTTGCGTTAAGTCAAGTTACATTAGAACAAGTCATGTGAAATGCATGAATCATTCAATCAATCAATCAATGCATTATGATACAATTAGTGTAAGAAGTGTAAAGTCCTTTAAATGAATCATCTTATCAAATCACATCAGAGCATTTCACATTGGCTGTGTCCATTATGAATCTAATATATTGTGAACAAAATATAACTATTAATGCAAATCTTGGCTATGTAGAGAGAGCAAAAACTTAAGTACAGCACTTACTGTCTGTTATATGGGGAGTAGTGAATAAGTAAACTGGGGAGTAAAAGCCACATAATTTCATGTATATATATGTAATTCTTGGGATATATTAAATCCAATACAATTTATAGGGTCAATATAAAACATAAGTGAACACCTTACTTAAAATGCAAGTGGAACAATCAGTTACTCTAAAGAGAAACACTGTAAAAGGTGATATGTATTCAGACTTCAGCATTGGATTCTTCTAAAGTTTTGGGAAAGGCTCTTTTACAGCGCTGCATTTCCACCCTTTAGTTACAGACTATGTTCTGGCCCTGAGCCTCTGATGGGACGTCTAAAGGGACCAATGAGCATTCAATATTTGTTCAATAGCAGCTCATACAGTAGTTCTCTCCTGTGCAGCGATGTAGTAGATGCAGCTGTACTTGCATTTAGGTGTGACTCTCTGGACCTTGTGTGTAATAATGTTACACGGCTACTGCTCAACAGATGTGCACCTCTCTCCCTCTGACTCACACACACACACACACACACCACACACACATACAGATGTGCGTCTAGAGAGGGAAAAAGAGAGAAGTCTTGCACCCCTCCTCCCATCCGAATATCCTTCCACACCTTGTTGATGGGACCGGAACTTCCTGTGTTTCGCGGGTGGGCCCTGCTTGACTCATGGGGCTGAATGAGAGGGGTCGTGACCCGTGCTATGAACTGCTTCCTGTTTCTGTTGAAGGGGCCTTCCGAGGCCTGCGGTGATCACAGGAGAGGCATCCGGTTTGAGGTGATGCTGCCACAGTAAAAAACATACATCAACGGAGCAGTAGCTGGAACACGAAAGAAGGGAGATAGTGAAATGCTATTATTTACTGCTATGAGGTCTACAGGGAGAAATATGTTCACTCTTACAGACTAGAAGGACGAAGAAAAGCAGGGATAGTGTTAGACTTGGGCGCTTGAAAGGGGAAGTTTCACCAATACATACAGAACAGTGGTTTCCAACCTTTTTTGTCCCATTAAAGAGAATTGTATTTCATTATAATTTGGATCTTTATTACATACTTTTGGGCATTATTTCTAGAAGTTATGATAGCACTGTACTCAGCTAAGTAATTGCTGAGATTTGGGAATGGGATTTTTGGCGATGGGGCAAGACAATCAACTCCAACAGTTTGGAGGTAAGAGAGTTGGAAAGAGGGTGCACCTGAAACGTCAGTAATAAAACCTCAATGAGCAGGAAAACTGGGGGCACAGATGGATGATTACAACAGACAGCTTGGGTGAAGATTTTTGCCATTTGCCAAATAATCCTGGCTTGTGTAAAACATGTATGATTGTCTGACCCTAACCTGTTGGACTTCTTTCAAGCAACTGTTTATCTCTGCATTTCCATCCATCCATCCATTAGCTATACCACTTATCTTAGGGTTACAGGGTCTGCATTTCCAGACCTAACCAATTAACTTGGAAGGTAAAATCCTATTATTAACAATAGGAACGATGGCTAAAACTAAAACTACATAAATGCCTTGAGACCTCTTGACACCATGTGCAATGTGCCATGTGTCTGTTCATTCCTAAAGTAAGGAGAATAACAAAGATGTTTTCCTTGTTCCTGGAAAGTTGACTCTTAGGTAACCCATCGTAAATCAAAATCTATTGGTCACTTATTGCAAGGAGTTAGTTTCAAATCTGAGAAAATCAATGCTAGTTTAGGAAAAGTGTCATTTCTCTACCAAATCATTATGTTTAAGCTAATAATGGGGGACTTTGCAGCACTTTACAGATTGGATCTTTAAATAGAGAGTGTATATGGAGTTTATCTCTTATCTGACAAACCCAGTCACCTCATGCGATTTGTTTTTTCTCCTCTATCGATGGCTCCTCTGACCTCCTTATGCCCCACTGACAACTGTCATGCGCTGATTTAGGATTATTTTTAAATCAGGGGCTGTCGGGGTTTGACAGGACGAGGATGGGGTATCTGTATCCCTGGAGGCCTTGTAAATCTGGACAGTTTACTACGGAGAGGGGGAAGCAATGGCCCCGTGCGCTCCTCGTCCAAGCCCGGCGTAATCCCACCACTTCCTCTCCTCCGCTCTGCAGCCCGGGCTCACGCAGTAATGCATTTTCTGTAACTAACAGCCGTTGTTTCCCGATTGTCACGCTCCCATCCCTTTCTCTTGGAATGTGTGTATACTGTATACTTGTGTGTGCGTGGATAGAGTGTTAGGGGTTAGAGCACTCTGCTGGCTGGGGAGCAGTGGAAATGGAAGAGAAAAAAAAGAGAGAGGAGACTGGTAGTAGAAGAAGTCTGGAATAGCAGTTAATATTAACACCACCCTCCTCCATTACCGTTTACCACCTCCTCCGCCTCCCCACAAAATTTCTTGCCCTATGACTGAGCTCTGGCAGCCAGGCGGGGTGCTGCAACGTGGGCCTCCTGCTTCCGTCACGCTTGCCCCCTCTCCCTGTAGAAACAAGAACACATGGGTGTCAAGTCCTCTCGCGCTGGCAGTGTCCAGCCCCTTTCAACAGCTTTTACTCCGTTTAATTAGCCATGTCCCCCCATCTCCACATATAGGGGGCATGACAGGCCGAAACACACACGTACTCAACACAGGATGGCACACACTGAGTGCGCTTTGGCAGCAGTCGGAGGGCAATCAATTTACGCTCATCTTCTCTCAGTAACATTCTTCACAACACTTCCTGACAGGTCTGAGTCAAGTAGCTCATGTGCTCCACAGCACTTAGTGAAGCTGACTAGTAGGTCAGACCCCTCGAAGGAGTGCAACAGGTTTTTGGGAGATTTGCCAACTTAGCCCCTTAAGTGATGAGAGCATCGACAATAAAATTCACCTGCCGCCTGTTACAGGTTTTAACTTTTTAGCAGATAATTTACTGAACGTTTAGTGATAAAATATTACCCGTCATTACATTAAACTAGCATGATTACAATCAGATAAAATGTTCTTTTTGTTTAAACAGAGATGATGGTGTTTTAGTTTATATCTGGAACTGTTTCATTGGAGTGATTATAGATTGTTCTCAACTAGAAACATATTTATTGGTTTAATTGAAGCTCTACATTCAATGAAGGGTTGTATAGACTGGTTGGGCTGGATGGCAGGCATACTGCATAAGTGTATGACTGTCATACCAGAGACCAGGGTTAACATCCAAAGTCTCACCTGTTTAGGCTAACCTTAACACTTTGGTTGTGGTTTTGGTTAAAAATTGTAATTCTATCTCACTAGGTTTAGGGTTAGGTCAATGTACAAAATCAGTGCATTAATTTTTGTGACTAATTTACAAACTTTCTTGGCATTAGGTTGCAAATTGATCTACATTAGTTTGAAATTTGTGAAAGAAAATTCAGATGTCTTTAAAAGTTATGCTTGTGATCTGAAAAAACAGGCTGATATTTTTAAATAATAGCTATTAACAAACAATTATTAGTAATTGCAATTCATAAATAAATACAGTATTTTCATCTATGACTTTGCCTTTAAAACAGAGATAATGATGATGTTTTAAGTGCATAGCAGAGTTAGGACTATTAAACTAAAAGGGGCATGTGGATGATGGTGCACACATTCTTATCTCTTCACAGGTAAGTTGACCAGTCCTGATGTATTCCTTTAATCATGATGTTAAAAGAAACAACAACAAACGTGGCAGGAATGAAAGATAACCTCTATACTTCAAAGCTGCCTGGAGTCCCGCCTCAGAGAGTCATGAACTCTTATAATCTGTTCACCCCTGCTACTCAGGAGGTGAGGCCATCTTGTATGAACCGTGTGTTTTCACTAAAATAGATCCTGGCCAGCCAGGCTGACCTCGTGAGGAGGGGGATCACCGCAGGTCCTCTGCAGGTTGTCGTAGGGAATCAGAGCGCCGCTGCCAGAGCTGAAGGGTAAAGGTTGAAGGGTGTGTGAGGTAGCCTATGACCCCCCGATTTGGCTCGGACGTAACACCAGAGCTCTCAGGGGGAAACCCCTGCGTGACCCGGCTCACCCCTTGTGCAGGCCACGTCCAGTGCCACAGTGCCACCGACACACTGCCTACACAAAGATGGAGGAAGAAAATGAGAACGAGAACACAAGGAGCCGAGGGTAGAGGCAGATTTTTAATGGGAGACAAAGGTTCTGCGGTGTGAGCGCACTGGGACTAATTCCGCTTTAGTTCAAGTCTAGGTTAAATGCGTTGGGAATGAGTCAATGCTGGCCGCCGAGAGTGTGACTAACAGAGCGGGTCAGTAACAGGGAGCCCTTTTCTGGCTGCTTTCAGACCAAAAACAGGCTGAGAGGAGAGCCAGTGAAGACTCTTTGTGCAGAGTGAAACAGATGAGATGAATCCATCATCAGCTCTATATTCGCTCTCAACTCTCAACGGTAACGAAGGGTACTTCAGGGGAACAGGCGGGGGTGGAATGTGGGATTGTGGAATAAACAAAAAAGACCTGACTTTATAGTTGTCATCAGCATTCATGCCAGACCTCTGAAATGTTAAACATTTGGGTGGCTGCTCATTTGTGATTGTCCTTTTTTACTGTCATTTTGTACCAATAATAAAAACTCTTTTCAAAAATTCCCTCAAAGCGGTTGTGTGCAGAAAAGTAGGAACAATAAAGTACTTCATTAAAATACCACTGACAGCCAAAGATTTATTTGCTTTGCATTTATTTGCCAATATTGATTCTGCAAAGAGAGACAAAAGTAGTCACGACATAATTCAAGGTACTCTCTGAAACCTCAAATCCTCACACGAATCCAACATCTGCTTTGTCTGTTTCACCAAAGACCAGAGGGAACAGCGTTCAAAGCTGCTGCCCGTAACAAGCTGCCTTATGCATACAAACACACACATACACACTTATACTGTACCTGCTAACTGTTCACTGTCTGCCAGGCTTGGCCCGAGATCACTCTGCTCTCTGCATTGAACTGCTCGTACACAGACTTCAGAAATCTAGCCCTCACTTCACCATAAAGGTTAGAAAGTGTAGTTTGAACTCTTTGCACAATTTATCAGGGCACTTGAATTGTAGTGTAGGTCTGTTGTCTCTCAGTCTTTCAAGGTGTTATGGATGTGTGAAAAAATGCTGAAAAATCCTGAGTAGAAAACAGATGTTGTAGACAAACAGACCCTGATATGAATGATGGCTCATTCATCCTCATTTACAGTAGCTGCTGGGACAATTTTTGCTCTAAAAAATAAAGGAAGCATCAATTATCAAATTGTTTTATATTGATTCTCAATGGATTATCTATTGATTAGCCTTAGTTAAGGCATTACACACTGATTGATTAGGAAGTTTGATATTGTTACATAAAAAGGATGTGGAACTAGTAGAAAACCCACACACACACTTATTTCCTAAAACTGAAGTGTTGTAAAAAGCATCATTTTGGTATTGGTACCAAAACTCAATCTTCAAGCCAGCCACAGTCTCAATGGAAACATTCCTCCACCCTCAGATTCACGAACATGTCCTTACAGAGATCACCTCCCCTCAAGGACAATGTAACAGATAAGCAGGTAGCCCCTCATTATCACTCTGGGCCCAAACAGCAGCGTGTCACTTGGCTAAGCTGCATTTCCTCTCCAGCGAGGCCAACATTTGTTGCTGCCTGCTACTGTCCCCTGATCCTCAGCTGCTGGCACCCTCAACCAATTGTTGTTTACTCATTCAGGGCGATGAGGCTTGACGAGCAGGGAGGAGGAAGAGGGGAGCAGTGGTCAGTACATGTTAATGAAAATCCCCCCCCCCTTTCGTTTTGTCTCTGAAGAAAGGAGGCTGAAATAGAAAATCAATGAACTGCAGCTCACGCTTGGAGGCCTTTTTTTTGTGTTTCGGGTATATTCTTCATTTCATGTGTTAATTGCAGAGTATGTGTTCATGAAGGCGTCATGAGGAGAGGTGGGGATGAAGTGCAAGTGATGACAAAATGCATCCTGGCCTAACACCTCAGTGTTTGTGTGATTCGGAGACCCAGAGAGGCAGAGGTGTTAACAGAGGAAAGGCAGGTGCTAGGTTCACTGTGTGTGTGTGTGTGTGGTGTGTGTGTGTGTGTGTGTGTGTGTGTGTGCACTCAGCCATAAAGAAATAAATCCTGCACACTTCATGACATGATTTAAACACCAGTAGAATTGAGTTGTGCAGAAATAATTCAGGCACCTATTTGTTCTGAGTCCAATTAACTTAATTCACCATCACAGCCTATCAGTTTTTAAATTATTAAAAAAGTAGATAAAGAGCAGTGTCCCTGAGTCAAAGCAGCAATTGCTGAGAGAGAAGAAAACAAACCAATACAAGTGCCACCATGTTGCGCATATCCTTTAATGAGGTGGGTGTGCAGCTATAAATTGCATCAAACCAAGCAGTGCTCTGAAATTTCATATCTTTTTCTTCATTTCCTGCAGCCATGCAGGGATTACGCTCACAAAAACAATATTAACTTAACTAGACTTGTGAATAATCTCTCTTGCCGTTAATTCTTGGCCATGACTTACTTCCTTACAAATAAGCAATTAAGTCTGCAGTTATAAATGTTGATAAACCCTTAATAAAGGCTATAAAACCATCAAGTCTACAGTTACACATGTTAATCAGTCATGAAGAAAATGCAATGCAAGTTTCTTACTTTCTGATAAGCCACCAGCAACAGGTAGTAAATCATCTGCTATTATAAATGAAAAGCAACAGTCTAATTTACTGAACAAAAAGGCAGTTTTCCTATTATGACAGTTTGATGATATACACACACACACATCGTTTTGAGAAAACAAAGATGGAAACCAATTTTGCCCTCACAGAGATCACAGACACAATTTTGTCACAGCTTTTTACTCCTTCTGCCTCTGTTCCCTGCAGCTTGCTACATTATCCACATTAACTTCATTTCTCTTGTCAGCCCTTATTCCTTACTGCAGAAAATCCTGGCCATTACCACAGGCACTGAATGTCACCAGCGTAGCATTATGGCCTTTAGAGGTGAGGCAGTAGGCATGGGCAGAAAATAAACAGCAGTAAACAACAGTGGCAGTGGGGAGCAGGCTTCCCCGCTGTGTTGATTATTGGAGGGCTGTAAACAGGCCTGATCCCCCCAGGGAGCTCACCGAGCGGGAACGGCTGCTGCTGGCTGCCCACTGAGAGGCCAACAACATCTGGGCCTCAGCTCACCTCATCACACTCCTGTTGTTGTGGTGGAGTGGCGTGCTTGCGCGTCAGCACTGGCAGGAAGAATAGATAGCAGTAACGAGCAATCAGCAGAAAATGAGGAAAGGGTGCTGCAATTTGATGTAAGACTATGAACCTGGACATAATGGAGACGCAGGAGGAAATGGGCTATTTTTGTGTTGAGAGTTGATAAGTGTGAATTGTCTTTTTTTCATCAGGGTTGAAAAGACTGAAAAAATACAATGAAACCACCAACCAGAGTAATGAAATCTGAAATTTTGGCACAGTGAGACCAGTTTCATTATATACTTCCACATACCTGAAAATGATTGGGGGGGGGGGAGCATCCATCACATCAGCGGTGGAGCGCGCTGCCTGGTTACAATATCGTATTTTTAATAACAAAGCGAACACAGGCAACGACAGTCAGTGTTTGCATCAGTGTTTCTCTGTCCAATATGTTGCTGTTTGCAGAGATTTCAAGGCAAATTCAGCCTGGGTAATGTGACTACAAATTATTACCCAAACAAGTAAATGTTCATACCTTGCTCAGAGGCATTTTGGCAAAAATGGAAACAGTGAGAAAATGTAATCCGGTGTGCTCATCAATCATATATTTGTTGATGTGTAGGACTGTGTGAGTCGTTCTGAAATGGCAGCAAGCCAGTGGAACATGTTTTCTAATGGCTGCTAGTGAGGGAACGATGTGTTTGCAGTGTTTTTTCACCACTGCCTTATGGCTCCCTCTGCTGGTGAACTGTGGCAATAACCTCTGTTCATGAGAGCAACTGCTCGTAAAATAAAATGTAGATGTAAAGCACCTGTTTAAAACATGCATCACAGTAATAAAAAAGTGTAAATGATATGATTAATGCTTGAGTTTTAGGGTGCAGGTATTGTACATGCTGACTCACTGTCACACCTTTCTGAGACACTTAATTAGCACAGAGCCATCGTTAATGCGATCACTAACACCTGAGCTTTTCCAACTGCCTGCTGTGAGAAAAGGCCTGTGTTTGTTTCAAACATCTGCTCTTATCCTTGAAAAATATCACTAGACTTACTGAAATACAAAGATTACTCTAACTTTGACACAAACTTAGACACTAATTTTAGAAAACTAAAATAAAGTGTAAGAAAAATGTCTCAGTGATATACAGTTATTATATTTACGATTCTATAGTTAATTGCAATCATTGTTGTTCATTCATGTATTTTTTTGTCTGATCAGCAGTCAAAAGTTAAAGTTCAGTTCAAGAACAGCTACACTGGCCTTGTTTCAGCACTCAGGTGTGACAACTCCTCCTCACTTTTTTAATAATTAGAAGTAACTGAAGCATAGTAGAGCCCCTGCACACTGCACATAGGCTGACAGTAACTGACAACCACAAATTAGTGTTATAAACTTACATTATAATTCCCCTAAATAATAGTCAGTGTTCATTTCTGAGGACTCACAACACAGTGCCAGAGAAATGCATAGTTTTCTTTCAGGTGCATGTCTTTTTAGGCTAACTGACTGAGTGTATAGTACTTGTTGAGTCCAGCAATTTCAACTCACTCCTGCCTATTGAAACAACAGGGTGTGAACATGTCCCCTGCTCAGTTTTATGAATAAATAAAATGACAAGTGCAATTCTTTGTTCCTCCAATTTATTATGAAAATGTACAGAACGATTAACGGTAGGACTTCTGGTAGCGGGCACGGGCTCCAGGTCCACCGAACTTCTTGGACTCGCAGCGACGTGGGTCGGCAACCAGCAGGGTCCTGTCGTACTGGATCAGGATGTCCTTGATCTCCTTCTTGGAGGCCTCATCCACATCTGCAGGAAGATGAAGACACAGGCTATTTTGCGAGTTCCTCATAAGCTCATAGGTGGGCTCGTGTTAGTCTCATTTACTGTCAGTAATACTGTTTAGAAAACAGACTATGGGAGTAGCACGACACCGAGTATCACTGGACTGTTTTAATCTTGTAGAGTTCATCAGCCACATGCTGTATCTTTCATATTGAATCTGCATATTAATATTATTGACAATTAGTTTGACACTTTACACACCCTGTGCTCCGGATAGATATGTGTAATGGACCTGCATACTGGGTCCTTCAAAAACTTTTCTCCACTAGGATCACATGAACTGCTGCTCAGAAAAATCACAGCAATATGAGATCACTGATCACCAATTCATAAACGCAGTTGAACCAGTCAGATATTTCACCTTTCACAGTACAGCAAATTGTCAAAGTGTTGCGACTCTGGCAGATTAGCCCCATTTGCTGTTTATGCCTGTCTTTACAAAACTAGCAGATATCTGGGATGTCGGCTAGATGTGTAGCCTCAGTTTATGTGCACGCACCAGTGTCACTGCATGCATCTACTGGTGTAAAATACAACTTGAGTATAAAATGAACCACTACCCAAAAAAACATTTTCAACATCTGTACCTTTGGACCTCACAGCCCACACATGTAATGCTCATGTATAAATAACAGAAGTGTCTTTGTACTGATGGGTTGTCCTGCTTCTCATACTTACACTTCTGGTAGTATGCGACCAGGGCTTTGGAGATGGCCTGACGGATAGCTGGAAGAAAATTATTTGAAGCATGATTAAAGCATCCCAAATCACACACACATGTGTCTAGTAAATATAAAGAAACCAGCTACTTCTGAGAGAGAAAAAGTAAAGTCTGCTTACCATAGATCTGTGCGACATGTCCACCACCCTTCACTCTGACTCTGATGTCAACCCCAGCAAAACGCTCCTTACCCAGCAACAGCACTGGCTCCAGAAGCTGCACAGGAACATAATGATGTTAACATTTACCTCAAAAGAACACTCAAGTTCAAGAATGACTTGATACAACAGAAAAACTGTAGTTTTAACAGCTGATTAAAACCACACATGCCGAGCAGAATATCAGAAGGTTTCAAAGTGTGTTGGAAAACATTAAAAAGGATCTTTAAAAGTGTAAATGCAAATTACAAAAGCAGCATGGACACTGTTCTATAGCTAGACCTCTGCCTTTATCTCCAATAAAGCACACTCCTTACCCTTGATCAGTGTAGTCAAACATAACTGTCCACTGCCAGATGAAAGAGAAATCACCTTCCACTTTAACACTGCCTTGACATGCATAATGTCAGGCAAGGACTGGCTCACAAACATCACCCACATTGATCATGCTGCCCTTCCTCATCTCACTGTCTCGTTCAGTTACAGCTGTTACGGGCACTGTCCCATCTCTCTCCTCCCTGGCAGACATGTCCCCCCTGATGTCCAACTTGATCATAGGTTCTCACCTTGTACTGGAGAGTGGCAGGCTCCACCATCTCCAGGGGTCTGCCGTTCACCTTGATCAGGCCATTCCCCCTCTTGCAGTGGGCAACTGCTGTGGCGGTTTTCTATGACAGAAACATCATCAGAAAGAAATCCGTTTTATTTATTTACATATGTAACCAGCTATCTTGTACACACTGAACAAATGAAACTCCTGGCATCAGCCTGATCTACCGGCAATTCAAGCATTTATTGATTGTTACTCACAATTGCTCTGAATGTGTGATGGATTCAAATGACTAGTCTTTTCGCTTAACTAGAAATATTAGTGTTTGATTGCGCGAGGAAACATGCGAGTTAACATTAACGTTGTCACTCTAGAATCACAGACCACTGCTAGCAACCAGGCTAGCTAAGTAAGCTAGGTTACATGGCTAAACTAGTAACAATCTAACAGGAGCTTTGCAATGTTGTGTGACAACAACAGATAATCACACAAAGCTTCAGTATGTTTTACAGCTATATTGACCAACATAGGTTTAGCTACAGGAGTATATCGCTGTAAAACAACGACACACCACCACTTCACGTTAGCTAGATTTGCTAATGTGCGCTAGCAAGACAGTGTGGCCACAACACCACATGTAGAATAATTTCTATATTTACTTACTTTACGTCCAAAAACCTGGACAGACTGCAGAGGGCCTTTAGCTGGCATGTTTCTAAAACAAATGAGGAAAGATTGTTACATTAGAACCCAGTGAATAAGTATAATTTAATCTATTTAAGCGGACCAGGCTGAAGTCATACCGGGGTATAGAAGGCTGCCGTAAGGAAAGAACGACGGGGTTGCAAACGCCGAACATCAGGGGCTGTTGCACGACTTCAGACGTGCTTGGTGGTAGGGTTTACGACAGTTGCTCTCGCTCTACCTCCATTTTACATGATAGCAGCTGTCAGTAGGGATAGATGTGAGTCCATTCACCTATGTGCTTGTACGCAACGACGTGATCACATTTGCTATCCCTATGAGCTTATTTGAACAGCTTTCATACTGTAAAGCTTTGAAATTATCATGCAGCAGTGTCACTCGCGTTACTTTTGTGTGGCTCATACAGGTCGTGTCGTTAGCAAATAAACATTATATAATTTACTTAAACGACATTTCTTGTTAAACAATTTGGGTAATGATTCAACCAGCCAATATGAGATTTGGTGTCCTGGATCTGCTGTATGTTTAAAATGTGTTCCACAATCTTCTGTACCCGACCGAAACATAAAGTTTGTCTCAGTAGCTCAGTTGTATCTATTTGAAACAACTGCTTTCCAGAATTATGAGGGATGTGTGTTGGTGACACAGCTGGAGGAATTAATTTCTATGGAAATTTCAGTGTGCCATTAAAGGATGGCAGGTGTAATGACTGCGTCCCATTTGTACTCGATGGCTCAGTGGTGTAGAGACATTTAAATGAAACTGAGCTGTAATTGATGTTATTAGTTCTGTGTGGGCCTTTCCTGCTGTGACAAGTCAAAATGTCTGCAGTGAAAAAGGTCTGTAGACTCACATCAGTTTCTCATCTTAACAGAATTTAACTTTCAAACATGATAATTATTTTGCACATCATGGAAGAGCGGTTTGCTCTTTGAGTTGTTACTTGAGCCTCTTTTATTATGGTAGCAATAGAGGGATGTCAAAACAATTCATAAAACATCATTACACAAACCCCACAATAGGAAAGGGCCATTTAAAACGGATTCCCTTGTACTCTGATGCTGTCTTCCAGTCAAACTTGTGTAAGGAGCAGACTGTGGTTAAACTGTGAAAACCTGGAAACATCTGGAAACACAGCAGAGTGTGGGTTTTTTTCTATGTACTACTTGGAAAGACTGATTGTATGTTCAAAGGAGGAAAAGAAGTCTAAACAACAAAACCAGAAGAAGAAGAAGTGGCACTGTTCTGCTGCCAAGAGTACAGAATACAGTAGCAAAACATTTTTTAGGAATCTGTCATGGATTCTTCTTGAAATTGTGATTTACAACTTATAAAAAATGATTTCATAGTGCAAGCCTGTACTTACTGTTTCGGCATGTCTCCTCCTTGTCCACTTTTTTAAAGCCCTGAACAGCAGCACCCTCTGGTGTTGGAAAACTGAATAACACAATTTCAAGTGTGACATCATTGCTACCTCAGCTGGGGGCAAGGTTGTATCATCAACCAGAGGCTGTCTGGCAGAGATCACTGCAGAGCATTAATTTGCCTGGCATTAACGCCCGACAGCTTACATCAAACTACACAAACTCACTGCAGCTTGGTTTCATCAAACCTAGTTTTTAAGCTTGTGGTGAGACTGACCACAGAGATCATGTGGTTCAGCGCTGCTTGGGGCTGAGGAGCTGAGGGTCAGGGTATGGGAATGGGACGTGACATGGGAAAAAGGAAGTGGGGATCTTTTTGGACATCGAATATCAAACCATAGTCCTACACAAGAGACAGTCTTTGATCTGACCACAATGTTGGACAGTGTTGATGTGACCAAACTAGACCCTACAGTTTGTGGGAGGAAACTGGCGTCAGATGGTCCCCGCTCTGCTTTCTCATGATTCACCATGGATGTGCAGTTGACAAAAACAAATAGAGTCTTTGTGGTAATTGACTCAACCGGATTGACGTGAGGGTGAAAAATTGTACCAGGCGCCTTCTCTAGAGTCTTGAGAGGGACACTTGTCAAGACTCTCAAGTACGCACATCCTGCAGGCTGACACCAGAGACGAGAAAAAAGTGTCAGCATCAAGGCACTTTAAGTCTTACCCTTAAAGGAGGGAAGAAGCAGGGGCCCTTCTTGGGTCAGAGAGGGACTGAAGATAGATAGCATCTTGGGAATCTGTATACAGTGACGTGAGCTGTGTGCGGTGTGCAGTGCCTACCTATGCCTGACATTTACTGCAGCGAGAGTGGTGTTTATAGTGTCAGCCACGGGTGAACAGGCACCTGGCTTCTTTTATTGTCAGAGGGAATGCATACTCCCCTCAGGGCTGCCTGCTGATGAGCCGTTCCTAGACGGATGATGAATTTTGCTGTTTCCAGTCACTAGTCACTCTCAAGCCATTGTGGTGTGCATGGAGCTTCATTTGTGGAGAGTTGAGATTCGGAGGAGAGTTTTAAAGTTTTATGACATTCACCCATGTTCTTCCACAGTGTTGCCTCCCTTTTTTTACAGCACAGATCTATAAACATTTCAAATTAAACTTTGTGTCCATTCAATTGACTTCAGACTTTGTGGGTGTATTGCTGAGGACCCAAGGAAGTGCGCTGTCAACTGAGAAGTTTTTTTGGATGAGTGGTTGTCGAGAAAATCGACAAAGACTCCTCTGTTTATTCTATACTGGAGCTTGTTGTCACCATGGTAACCACATTTTCGTTTGAATCTAAACACAACCCTTTGGTTATGTCTGTGATTATCAAAGGCCACACTCAAGTTTGACGGACATAGTGGCTAATATCTTTTTAAGTAGCATTAATTCACTTTTTGGCCATTTGAGGGCAGCAGAACAAACCAACACAAGATTAACACATTCTAAAGTTATGGGAAACATATTAGCAACAGCTAGCTAATGATGCATCAAGCATACACAGAGCAACCTTTGGAGCTGTATTTCAAGCCACTCCTCATGCAGCTTTGTTATGGTCTCCACTAATTTGAAATAGGAAATATATGGTTCTTTAGCAGCTAAGTGCCCTGCTATGTTTACTGGCTCATTGCTAACTATGTGTTGTTTGGTGCTCTAAATTCATGAGGCTGCTTTCCCTCAGATGTAAAGTGGGAGCAGAGTAATGAGGAAAGGTTGGTATTGAAATGAATGAAGACACACAGTGGGTGTTTGGACCATTTCCCTAATGTTCCCTAATGACAAATGGAGCCTGCTCCAGTGACGAGTCATTAAATGAAGAACCAGAACCCAATCAGTTCTTTTCTATAGAGCACTCTCTCTTTTCATTGCCCCTTCCCTCCCAGTTTATGCGTGACAAGTCAAGGAGTTTATTAGCCAACAGATACATTTTAGGGATGTAGCTCTCGACCAAGAGTGCCAACATCTACACCAGAGGCAGGCAGACAGAGGAAGCTCTGTGTGGGGACCCCAGGCTGGATGATAAGTTTTCAGATAAACCCATGTTAGTGTTATGGGTCACTAGCCCCCCCATCACCGTCTGCATAGGAAACATGTTAAGGCTGCTGAATCGTCCCTGATTTCCTGCTCTGTTCGGCAGCCAGCTAAAGCATACAATCCTTTTGTGTTGCTAACTGTCAAGTTCATCTTACAATGTCCAGACCGCTCAACCATTTGAAGTTAAATGCTCTCACATTACTGCTTTGGGCAGAGGTATTTCAGCACATATTCTACTCAGGACTTGTAACCCCACACAGTCACATTATAACTTATTCTGTTTATATATAGTATATAAAATCAGAATGTTCTTAGAGGGTACAAGAATCCCACCCTGTCTTAAATCCCACATTTTTTAAAGAGGCAAACGCTGAGCTTTGTTGCTTTAGAAGAGGTGCAGAACTTGCAGAAGGAGGAGAGTCTGCAGTCATCCAGTAAAAGAGCTGGCAATAAATAAAGACCACACCATATATGTGCAGTTCCTCTCCACGGCCTTATGGAAACACATCACCTGGAGGCGCAACCCCTTGACCTTGTCTTGTCACAGCACCCTGAGCATGAGACAACGCTCTCAGATTTACAGGGGAGGAGATGCTGCTCCCGGGCCGACCATAACGTCTCATTTGACCATAATAGGCCTTGCGGTGGTTGAAAAAGTGTTGCTGGTAATTGAAGTTTCCCTGAGCAGAAGGAGAAGATCTGCTGAAACTGGGAGGCGGAGGGGCCGACGGGGGCGCATAAGGTTTTGTAAGGTATACAGAAGTGCGATCGCCATGGCAACAAGGAAAAGCTCTTTTCAGCTCATGAGGCAGAAAACGGACTATCCTGAAAAGCAGCTGTTAGGCCCATGAATCTGCAAGTTAAGAGAAATATGATTCAAGGCAACAGGTCTTGCCTTTTATATCCTTGTGCGAGGTTCAATAAATAGCTAGCTCTAACTCACCATGTTCCTGTGAAACATTCAAATACCAAGATACTAAAAATAATAAAATCTGTAATTTTCTAATTAATAAGGGATGCTGTTTCTGACACTTTCAGGCCTCTTAGTAAGAAAGAACAATTCAAAGATGGTCCTTTAATGTGCCACAAAAAAGGGGGGATGTCCCAAAACCGGCATAAAATCATCCTTGGAAGTTAGAGTACCAAAATGGCTGCCACTACCCCTTTTTTTCGCCTGTTGCTGTGCCATGGCAGCAGTAAATATTGATGTCTGCCTGACTGGATGACAGCTCATAACACTAAAATGTAGCCTGGTATTGAACCCCAGTTTGGACTTGAGCCCCTTCCATTAATTTGGCTATTTCAGCACGCATTTACCACATAGCAATAGACCTTGCAGCTGTCCCATGCTCTGTCAACTTCCATCTGGCCTTGAAGTTGGGGCGTGGGATAACGCAGAAGTGAATCGGGGCTCAGTCATGCAGCGGACATATTGTCTCTCCTCCCAGAATGCAATGTTTCACCCAAATAGTAGCGCTGGATCCAAATATCCTAAAGGCTGTGTAATTGTTCTTTTTCAAGCACTTTTCTTTGACTTGTTTCACTAATGTGACTGATTTACATTAGTCTCTTGTGTAATTAATTAGACAAAACATCTGCCAAATTCACAGAGGAAAATGTGTTGAAACCATGTACTGCGTTGTTATGGGGAGGCAACATGAGCAAGTTAATTAGCTGATTAAGTGTGTTGGATGGTGCTTTAACTACATCTGGCAAAATATGTGTTACTGTATGTATATGTAACTGTTTTCAATTCTGTTTCACATATCAGCCATCAGTGCATGGATTCTATTGCATTACATTAAGGTACATTAAGTTTTTGACATATAACAAATGCTAATGTGAATAAGAGCTTAATCTTGTGCTTTAATTTTTGATTATTTCTAGTGCTTAAGTAAAACAGCACCAGTGCTACATTTCAACTGAAACAGTTGAAACTGAAACTGAAACAGTTGAAATGTGGCACAGAACTTTGCTTTATCAAAATATTAAAGAAAACTCTGGAGCTGTGTTAATTTTATTTTGTAGTATAAACAAAATTCCCTCACCTCAGTCACAGATTCTTCAACTGTTGCAATAAAAATAAAGTTTTATTACTCCATATTGTACTGCTGTTTTTATTGTAAGCTTCATGTAAGAATTACAATGACCAGCACTCAGAATTTTCAGTCTTGTTATATTTCAGGTAATTTTTTATTTTAAATTTTTTTTAAAGGGCAGTTCTTCAAATTCTCTGGCTTTATTTGGACTAAATGGGCTATCATATACCACCAGATGTGGTTCAAGAAAACAAAATTATTCCATCCAGCTGACTCAAAAAGCCTCATTATGTATTTAAGCGGGGTTATTGTTTACAGAGCAGGTTGAGGAGCTCAGAGCTGCACTTGAAACGTTGGATTCATGAAGCTGATCTGGCAGTCGAGCAGGGCCAAACTTGCCAACATAACAGCCTTTCACTCGCGGTTTGTCTGTGCTGTCACACACATGCACCGGTACTTCCCCCCGATCACTCACACACACACACACACACACACACACACACACACACTCACCCACACAATCTGCTGCATCACCCTCCTTGTTCCATCTCGCTCTTGGTCTCCCCCTACTTATTCTCCTCCATCATCCTCTCTCTGTATGAGTGTGTGTCTGAATGTGCGTGTGTGTGTGTGTGAGTTGACTCTGGTCAGGGTTCATGCATCAGGCAGTGGCAGTGGGGTGAGAACGGGGCCATGTAGGGTCTGGCTGACATCGGCAGCGACACAACCAGCGAGAGGGTCGCCACCACACCAAAGCCGTCTTTATTCCTCCTCTTTTATCCTTCCTCCTTTTTTCCCTCGCCTCCTCTCTTCACTGACTCTATCTGATGGGCTGTTGAACACTGAACTCCAGCCTGCTTTGGCCCTTGACAACATCTGGAAATACAATGATGAATACGATCGCTACCAGCAACTAGCATCCCCTCACTTCTCTCCCTCACTCTGCTTGTGCCTGCACAGATATTAAAATGTCCAAAAGATGATAAAGTGTGCCCTTGACAACATAGTAAGTACATGTTAAAACTTCTAATTCTCTCATAAGCACACATGACAAATGATGTTGGTGTCTTGTGTTTCGTGTAGTTTTTCTTCGCTGTCTCAGAGCATATTATCAGTTTGTTGGGGTATTTTTGGTATGTTTTTAAAGTGTATTATATCCATATTGTGTTTCCTGATGTGTCTATAAGTCTGTGTTCAGTCACTCTGTGTTCCAGGCTCCCAGGGGGAGAGGAGACAAGGCTGGGAAGCTCTGATGGGAAAGTGGGCCAGCGCTCTCAGCCCTCCACTGGAGAGCTCCTTAAAAGGCCTGGAGAGATGATGTCGTGGACTCTTTCCTCTCTCTCTCTCTCGCTCCCCCCCCCCCCCCCCCTCTCATGTTTTTTTCCTCCCTCAACAGCAGTGGAGAAGCCCGGCAGCAGGAGCAGAGCCAGGCTTTGGCCAAACTCATCATGCACATCAGAGCAACACACGACACTGATGACTTCATTGAGCTGAAATAAGGCTTCCATCCATCAGAAGCTGGAAAGGCTTGTTATGAAAGATAGGATTTCCCAGATTGGGAGTTATTCTGCCTTGTTGTACTCATCTAGTCTGCTTGAAGTGGGTACTTTTTCAAAATTAGGTGTTACTAGCAATTTGGAGAACTGCGGCAAAGTTCCCTTTGTTCACAGAGGAAAAGCAGAAATGGAGGAAATGTAATATCACGACAGCAACAAGAGATGCAGAAGTAGTCTTTTGTAAGTTGTGCTTGGCTAATAGTGAAACCATTTTATTTAACCTCTTTTCTCATACCTGCTACAGCCTGGTAGCTCTGACCAATCAGAATGTCCCAAGGACAATAAATAGTGAATGTCTTAACATGCAGCTGCTGGCTTTTCTGTCTTGACCAAGCCTGACTAATTTTTTCCACCACAGCCTCTGCAACATGGGTCAAGAACCACTTCATGTACACAATGTGTGCAAGGCCAAAACAGATCCTAATTGCCCCCACCCCCTTCCCCTTAACCCCCTCACACAATCACTTTTTTGGGGCCTTCGCATTTGCTGGCCTTTCCCAGGTGAGCTTCCAGGGCCTGGAGTGAGATGCAACAGGCGTTTGTGGGCGAGCTCTTCACCAGGCTCCAATCTACGAGACATCTGCTGTTATCTGGGGAATGTTCTCTGCACACTTCATGGACATATATGTACCAGCGCTTTGACATCCTGGCTATTTTTAGCGCCAGCCCACCGCTGGAGGTTGTTATGATGATGTCACGCAGGCTTTCAAAATAAATCTGATTGTTTATCTTGGGTTACACTTCCTGCCCGCTTTTCATGTCATGTTTGTTTGTGTTTATTCATCTGTCAGACTGGACTTTTTTGGGCTGCTCCAGAGAAGGGACGTGTTTTGCTTTACTTACATCTTCAGCTCTGTTGTGTAATAATACAAAGTACAATCAACAGTTCAAAATCAGAGCTTTGCCAACTTGTCAGCATTAATTCGGTCTTCTTCTGGAAAACCAGTTTCGACCTTCAAAGTGATGATATTTGAAGAAATAGTTTGACATTTTATTAAATGAGAAGATTGGCGCCATGGAGCTAGCAGCCAGTTAGCTTGCCAAAGTAGCCGGTGGTTAGCTTAGCTAAGCTTAGCCTAAAAACAACAATTCACCATATTAACCTCCATAAAAGTGCAATTTCACATTTTTACACCACATATAACATGTTAACTGTATTTTTTTTTACCTTTAAACAAAAGCCAGGCCAACTGTTTCACCTGTTTCCAGTCTTTATGCTAAGCTAAGCTAAGCTAACCAGCTCCTAGCTCCTACATATATACCACACAGGTGCATGAGTGGTACCTATTTTTTTAAGGTTCAGACTGAGTTTAGGGTACGTTAACCGTTGAGAGAATTTGTACTTTACGTGGGAGGAGGCAGAAACACCTGTCTAGCTTTGACAGACAGAACTGGATTGCAACTGGAGTGTGCTAATCCCATGAGACAGGTGAATTGTGTTCTGTTGTGTCTGCGTTCGGAGGCTCATGGGAAGGGAAGGTCACCCTCTAGGGCTGCAGTTGAATAGTCAAAAAAATTTTGGCCTGTTCCAACCATTTCTCCTTGACTCCGATGGAAAATTTCATGTGGTCGAGAAAAGATGTTAAAGAGAATTCATAATTACGCAATGGAAGATTATTGACGTGGGTCTCTTTGAATGTTGCTGCTACAAGGAATTGTGGAACGGCATTATCTCCTTTCCTATTGCAAAGGATGGTCCATTTGACAGCAGCCAAGGTGTTTTGAGGGGGTTAGGAAGACTCTACAACCCAACACCCCCTCCTGCACTCTTCTGCCCCCCCCCCAGCTCAGGTAAGGGCAGACTGGGGCTGTTGACAGGTTTGACGAACAGCGTCAGTCGTCACCTTGTCAGCTGCAACACAGCCACACCTTGCTGCGAGGCCTGTGCCCATCAGATAACACGGCTGAATCAAATGCTGCGTGGGGTCACTGCAACTGACTGTTTCCCCAAATGCTGTGGCTCAGCGTGTCACGTCGTCTGGGACCTCGTCCACAGCGTTGAAAATGCACTTCATTTACATTCCTCTGGCTGCGCTCTGGACATGGGAGACGAGGAATGTGAATATTGGCACTAAAACTGCCTTGACCTAATTTATAGAGCGCTCTAAATTTAAACTACATCACAGAGAGCGCTTCACTAATCAGGCTAGCATCTACTGTACATTGCAAAAAAACAAATGTATTGCGTTGGCATGAAATAGCGTCATGGCCAAGAGAGGTGGAGGCAAATAAAAAATGATAATGGACTTTAATTGAGATTGCAGCTAACCTCAGAGAGTATGAAACATATTCTTCCTCTATGTTTCTGGGAATTTCACACCCACTAAAAAAATGTGTATGAGGTGTCAGCTTGCAAAAATACATCACTTTCATTGCTGGTCATCATGCACAGCATAAATTCATTCAGACAAACAGCCCTGCACTAAACCTGCAGTAGATGGTGTTTTGCCTCTTATGAACAGTAATTGATTGTCCCAGCGTGGGTTGAAGCAATAAATTCTTGATGTCTTTTTGCCTGCACGCTTTAGTCTAGCGACTACAGAATGCTGCTGAGGTTAGTGCAGAAAATACTGTCAAATGGCTGCATAAAGGGTAATAATCATATGTGGGTGGCACTGTAAGAGGGAGAGTAGCACAAGTAACACTTATCTATTTTTAAGCCGGTGCTTGAGGGCTTCCTTTGTGAAGTGTGTGGATGGATCTGAGCTGCACATCATTTCTGTATAATAGAGGGATGTTAAAAGCTGTTCTGGTGTAAGTGATTCAGGCCTGTGGTGGACCTCATTTTCTTGATTTAAAGACAACAATGGGGAAATTGGATCTTATAAGTTTTCAAATGGCCTTTAAAAATGTAATTCATATATATAAACTCATCCCTGGATGGAGGTTTGAAATAAACTGAATATGATCGATGGTTGTCATGGAAAACACTGTAGCCAGCAAGTATCCATTGTAACTTGCTGTAGATTTTAGGATCACAAAGGTCGTGGGAGATGAGCACAGTTAGGAAATGAGATATATGACACCTGTTAATTGAAACATGAACCTGTCCCCAGTGTGAAACAAAGTGCCTTGAAGTCCAGCCCATGACAAATGGGATGGTCTGTGACCTTTGACCTCGGAGAATGCGCCCACTGGGCCTACACCCCCTGATCATCCGCGGGGTTGAGTTCAGTTCACAATGTGTAAGTGGTATTTAAATCCGATAGGGCAGAGGCTTAAAGACTGAACACGGCTCTGTTTTTCCACTCATGCTTCTTTTCATCAAGGTGAATGGAAATAATGAGGGCAGAGGGTTTCAACAGCTAAATCAAGAACTCTAAAACAGGTGATCCAGTGGCTTCAAATAATGTAGGAGATAAAAAACTTTGTGCATGTGAAAGGGGTCACTCATCACCTGACGTCATACTTCCCCTAAGCTCTGCACATTTTAACTTTCAGCAAAAAGATGAACCTGCTGAATGCTAATCGCTCAAACAGCACATAGGCAAAGTTAGCAACTAGCTGGTGAACATAGTGGAGTATTTAGCAGCTAAAAAGTCAAATGTTTCCCTGAGGCAGAGACAAGACTGGTACTAGAAGGACAATGAATATTCACCTAAAATTAATCAGGTGGCAAACACGACTTTGAATGAACGCTAATGCACATCACCCAGTCAGTTTGACTCATTTTGCTGCTGAAGCCTCAAATAAGCTTCAGATAAACGTTGGAATTCGTTTTTACACAAAACAACGACTTAGGATTGATTTGGTCTGCCATTGCGCTAAGAGGGAAATTCTTCATGACCAGTACAAGCAGGAGGAAATTAATACAATGACCAATATTAGCATAATGTTCTGTCTGCCCATTTGTAATCATGTAATCTCTTTCATTACAAGCTCCCCCACAATCTTGGTCAGTGGTATAAAGACATAAAACATGCTCATCTTCGTCTGGCTGGACTATGGTATTTATTTTTGCCCACAAAGCTTGATGATGTTTTTTTTCCACGGCTTGCATGGGATGATTCATCTTAGCTTTTAGTGCTAACCTACTACAGGCTTCACCACAGCTCCAGATTTTGGCCTATTATTAGCCTCTTTTCTCTAGGAAACAAGGTCACTCAAATAGCCTTGTCTTATTAGGCTGTCACTACTCATTTGGCCTTAAAGAAACACGCATCCCAGAATTAAATGTGTCTGCATCATACACTAAGTCCACTGTTCATTTGCACATATCTGACATAACATTGTCACCGCACATTTGAATTGAGTTAGCGCAATCAAACATCCATTGTTATCATGCCAGCATAATGGCCCGGGATTGAAAGAGCAGAGTCAAGTGATGCTCTGGCTGTACAGCCCCTGCTAAGTGAAAGCGGCTGGCCTATTTCTGTCCGGGGTTAGAGCTCAGCTGTCGTCTGGGAGTAGATCACCTCATGAACACTCCCCAACTCTCCGCTATCCTCCCCACCATGCCCTGCCACCCCAGTTTTGGGTGCAGGGTGCTTTTGATATGATACCTCCACATGTTAACACGGGACCATCCAGACTGCCAGGCGGCTCAGATTATTTTGTCAAGTTGGTATTTTCAAGACGCGTCTTGATCACATGTGCAGTAGTGCCAAATATGACGTGCTTCCTGAGTTTCAATCGTGTCCCAAAAATGTGAATATTGCAATAGCCACTCTCTTTTCCATGCAATACATGAGGTGTTGCTGTGATGCTTAACCCATTATGATTAAGGGACCTAGAGTGGATTTACAGCACACAAACACACAAAGAGGAACCCAGACACAAGCATGTAAAGCAGCAGCTGAGAAGAAGGCGTGTGACCGCTGGCCTGATCAGCTTACTATTATTATTCGTCTTTTTTACCCCTCCTGCCAGTCTCTCAACTGCCTCTCCTCTCTCTCCCTGTTCTTCTGCCAATTGGTTTCTGCTCCTCCACTCTACTGCCTGACACATGATTGGCCTTGGACAGAGCCTGCTTTCTCATTCCACTCTGCCCTTAAATACTTTGACAGTTGAAGCCCCTGGTGACGCTGGATGGGTGGTGAAGTTCTACACATAGCTGACGTGCAGTCAGATGGAGGCCCGTTCATCAGTCATGGAAGTGGAGTTGGGCCCGGTCCAGCACACAATGTCACCTTCGGGTTGTTCCTTCGTGGAAGAACCTTTCCAAGAACAATATATTTGTAGTCCATTCGAATCAGGCTTCTCACTATTCGTTGACCTGCTAGCTCTCACCTGATACCACAGGCCAGGGACACGCTTTTTAATCCACCAGCGACGAACTGGGTCAGCTCTATCAGACTATTTCTCAAAATCACTTTTTAGACGTCTTCTGATAACATCAAAGCATGACTATTTCTATCTGCTCGATAACGCTGCTGTCTGGACCTGCAGGCTGGGAGAGGAGATGAGTGTGTCGGTGTCGCAGGCGCCAACAGCAGGCTTTGGGTGACATGGGAGCATGGGAGCGAGGGCGTCTGGCTTCTTTCAGATGGGACTGAGTTGTCCGCACATCACCAGTCGCCCCTCTGTGAGTGCCGCTCGTCTGGGTCACCTGCACTGACATGCTGGTGGATATGACTGGATACAGTTACTGCACAAGCACTGAAAATGAAACGCTCTCCCCCGTCTGTTATCACTGGTGTGAACTTTGGAGGGCTGATATCAGTACCAGTGACTCCACTGATAACTGATTATTTTGTAGTGATTTTTAACATCATAGCAAATTACCAAGATACAGCATTTGTCCCTAGAATCATATTATTCTTTATTATTGAGCAAGAATAGTCTCAAAAACAGCATCTATGTGCTAGATCAACACTATTAGAAGTCACACTAATAAAATTCTATTACAGTTAATAAGTAAAGACTTGTTTTCTCAGCATATTTCAAAATAAAAGTCACAAAGTCAATCGGTTAAGCACAAAATATCAAACTGTAGCAGTACAAATCAAGGAAATATGCAATTTCTTATTAAGTAGTTTTGGGAAATATGCTTATTTGCTTGAGAGAGTTACATTGATCCTCTAAAAAGCAAAAAATGTGGATTAGTAACTAAAAGGTGTCAGCAGACAGAATGTGATTATATTACACAGACTGATGCTGTAGGAACCGCCAAAATACTGCATCAGAAGTGGAAAATTTTAACAGTCTGATATGTCTCAGAAGGCCAATATAAGCTAAATTTAGTCTATGATTCCTAGAAACACACATATTTGCACATACACACTCTGAAGCAGGCCTCCTCCCCCCTTCCCAGCTGTCTTTCCACAACACTTGACTTGCACACCTCATCTGGTTTCTCAAACCACATCAGAGAACAGTCCCTTCGGAAACACTTAATTAAAGCAGTAAACACAGGCTTCCTCCGAGGGAATCAGTCAAAGGTGACGAGGGCTCTGACAGTGATGTCACGCCACCCAGGGCATGCCCACGCCGACGTGACTCTCAAGTCTGTCGTTGGGTTTTAATCAGCTCGCTCATGCACGTCTCGGCGGCTGAGGACAAACAGTGAGAGTGCGCCAGTGTAATTTCGTGGTATTGATATACTTGAGTCACTCCTTTATCCTCTCAAGGAACAGGAACAACAGCAAACAGTCATAGGAGATCAAAGTGAAGCATAATGAAAGACGGGAGTTTGTCTAGAAGTCTCATGACACATACACTGAAGGACTGCCCTAATAGACATAACTGCCTGCTCAGTGGTAATGCTGACAAACCATTTTTCTCTACTGTTGTACTGTAAAATGTATTTCCTGCTGAATCCTCCGACATCCTATCAATTATGACAAATGCTGAAATGCTCTGGCGTCTGGCATCACATCAGCAACTACAATTGTTTGCAGTGAATATATAATGATGTGTATATCATCAAAGGCTGACATCACTGAGGGGAAATACAGCTGCTGGGGGGTGGGGGGTACGGCAGGAGGCATAAACAGGATGCTTTACACTTCATCCAAGATGTTGTTATAGCGTTAAGTGGAGTGTGCAGATATACGTTGAAGACTTTCCATGCCCTCTGTGCAACACAGGAGCCCCCCTCTTACATAACTATATAGTTGACACTGGAGATTTTGAGCAAACTGTAGATGAGATTTGCAACAGCCACAGGTGATATTTTGTCCTATTTGCATTTAATCCTGTTACAGAATGAATTTAAAATGGATTCAATATCTATTTTTGCCTCTGAGCTACGCATAATGCCCTAAAATGGTATTTGATGGAGCAGATTCATGAGAGGTGATTCTCTCACAGCTAATACCTGGTCGCCAGCGGAGTTAGGGTCAGAGGTTTTCAGGGGCATCACCACAAAATATCAAGGTGTGTGAGTAAGAGCTGGCAGCACATGAACTCACCTTAAAACTAATTTGATTGGACATTCAATCCCATGTTTGTAGCATCCATATTTGCTTCTTAAGGCTGCCCAGTGAGCTTTTAGATATCACTAAACCCTCACTGAAATCTAAGGGTGTGTGTTCCTGTAACATGTTTTCTTTTACATATGGATAGGAAATTGAAATGTCACTGCTATCATATATTTGAAGCATGGTATTCAAATGTTAGGAAAATGTAATTACTTCATTTAAAACCACCTTTTGAAACCACTGTACCAAAACAGTCAGATAGCTTTTTTTCTCTTTGTGCTGCAAGTACTGACACAGTCTGCAGCTCTTAAACTCACTTGTGTATCACACACTACACTCTCATTACAGACAGAGCTGGATGTGGCCCACATGGCTCGCTCTGTGCTGTCAGTCACTGTAAGGTCAGTCCTCCCTGCCGAACAGCAGCTTACACATCACTTTCCCCTGCAAGCCTTTCCTGATATCAGCACACTGAAGCCTCTGGCCAACAACTTCCTGACACTGACGCTGTTGGTGTTCCACCATGGCTATGACTCAGTAGAACCGCAGTAATTTCCCATGACTTTTCTGTAACATTAATGATCGGCATCAGCTGAGCTGCTCGTCCTCTCTCTTTCTGTCTGAACCTCCTTGCTCTGGCTCAGAGTACCCTGCGCCGCAGCCCAAGTCTCGTTTGCTGCATGTGCAGACAATAAATTATTTAAATCTGTCTCCACTCAGTGTCAGTGACATGAAGAATTGTTCTAAAATGAGA
Organism: Lates calcarifer; assembly: GCF_001640805.2. Lineage (NCBI taxonomy): Eukaryota > Metazoa > Chordata > Actinopteri > Centropomidae > Lates > Lates calcarifer. The sequence continues at coordinate 10,018,936 of NC_066850.1, forward strand.
AAATAGGGGGTAGCGTGACTTTACACAATTGCTCATGGTCACAGTTGTATAAATGTTTTGGATCATGAATCTGCTTGAACAGCTTGTTATTCAGGATGTCAACCTCAAGTTCAGTAAGTGGGTGGTATCTAATCAAACAGAGGCAGCAATATTTTCTTTTTTTTAAAATGTCTTTAAACACAAAAATAACATCATTATCATCTGTAATGACACCTCAATGTAAAAAAAAAAAAAAGTCTGCTTGCTTTATACCCACAACTTACGTATGAGGAGGCAATACCGCACCCCCTGCCGAGTACACATGGGTGTCTGCCAACAATAACACATGGTGGTGCCAAAATAAAAAACACTTTATGCCTGGCCACCTTGTTTTTACTCCAGGTTGAGCTGGACCACCCCTGTGCTCAAGTCCATGAGACATTCCTAGCGCTTCAAATGTTACCCATCAAATCATTACAGGTACTTTGTGGTAAGAAGTTTTTTTATTAGTATAATTTCCCTGGTGTTTTTATTAGATGGAAACTAAACATGTTACACGTGACATAAATGGAGCGGCAATGTCACCTGATGCGTTCATGTGTGGAAGAAAGGGGAAACACATTTTAAATGAAAGTTTGTTTAGTTAGCATGAATAAATGCCACTTCCTCATATGAAAAGAAAAAAGATAAGTCATCTGATGTGAAAAATAAATACAATAGCAACTAAGAACAATGGTCAAGGAAGTTCATTTGAATAATAATCCAATCCTGAAAAAAGATCTTAAATAGAGAGACACCTTAACTCTATTCAGACAAGGAAATGAATTGAAAACAAAAACAGTATGAAAACAGCAATAAAACAGTTTGTATTATGGGAATATAGTCTTTGGTTTGTCAGTAGTCATACAGTCCATAAAAAATATATATTATAGTGGTGCTGTTCAGTGCTGGAAGAAGCACAGGAAAACTCTCATTATTTATATGATTTTCCTTTCTTTTTGTCTCTTTTGTATGGTCTTCCAATTTCTTTAAATTCTATGTACGTAACATTGTCACTTAACATGCCTTCTAATGTTTGGATAGGTTGACATATCTTGGAAAATATTCGTATTCATTTGTTTTGCTCAAATTAATGAATGTTTTAAACTTTTGTTTGGATGCTTGATCTCTTTCTAAACTGACTAACGAACTAATTATTATATTATTATCCACGGTTTCAGCACTATACAGCAAAAGTTTTCCCTGTATTGAACTGTAAAATAGAGGCTATATGAAATATACAGGACCACTATCAATGAATTTCACAGGTTTCTTGCTGGAGGAGTTGAGTACTTCAACACTCAGTTTAAATGTTTACTTGGATTACATTCACTGATGTAATGATAAGGTTGAACTAAGGGTGAACTCTGATTTATGTACCCAGCAGTATCGCAGTAAATAAAAGTCTATAGAATATGAAATACAGTCAAGTGGAGATTGTACAAATACTTGCTACTGTATGTAACAGTGCCTCTCTCTGAAAATGTGAGCTGTGAGTGTTATGTAATATTTTGAAGTACTCTGTCGTATTTGGTGTACACAGTCTATAAGGGATTACCCTGCTCACTCTCCCCTCATAATCTGCTGATGGTGACGTTATACTGCAGCTCCTGGGCTCCACTTCTCGCGAGGTTATGGAAAACAATCCAGACGCCCTCTCTCTCTCTCTCCTCTCTCTCTCTCTCTCTCTCGGCTCCCCCCCTCCTCCCCAGCCCTCCCTTCCCACGCCCCAGTGCGCTGTGGGATAGTGGTACTATAAAGTATATCCTCTCTCGGAGAAAGATAAGAAGCCCGAGACAGGAGGGGGATGAAGATGGCGGACGCCAAGCAGAAGAGGAATGAGCAGTTAAAGCGATGGCTGGGCTCGGAAACGGACCTGGAGCCTCCTGTTCTGAAAAAGAAGAAGACGAAGGTGAAGTTCGATGATGGCGCCGTGTTTCTGGCCGCCTGCTCAAGCGGCGATACCGAGGAGGTGCTCCGAATGCTTGACCGGGGCGCTGACATCAACTACGCCAATGTAGACGGTCTCACTGCCCTCCACCAGGTTCGTGTTACCCTGCTATATGTGTTAACATCAGCCATTGGTACTGCCAGCACCATTAAACACAAATATCGGTTTGCTGCTAGCTACTGCTTGCCCTGGAACACCTGTCAAATGGAAGCCATTCTCATCCCGTTGTTTACCTACCTAGCACACCCGTCCTTTTCGACGCATAGTTGAGATGAACGCATTGGCTTCTCTCTGAGCTTGGTTATGGTATATTCAGACTCGAAACAGAACTAACTGTGCATGCAGCTTTCAGAGCGCAGTTCACAATAAGCGACAAAGTTAAACGCTTCGCTCTCTGGACTACTTTTTGCCCCAGTAAACTAACCTGAGTCCATATCTTCAGTTCATGGGTGCAGTCTAATTGCTGTACTGCTGCATTTCAGGTTCTAGCGTTGGATCATTATATGTTTTAAATTACATTCAAGTTAAACAGTCGCCAGTTGTCTTTATGGTTCAGTGATGTTGGTAGATAAAAGTCATTTCGGGTGCTATGATCGAGTCATGCCAGGATCGTAAAGTAAATGCTGTCATTGATTGAGACACTCTATCCAGGCAAAATGAATTCCACAACAATGGCTATAACCTGGTTAGCAGAAAAAGTCGTTTTGTTGATAAACCCTGCAAAGCGACTATGGCTACTCTCTGGAGAGGAAGAGGCTAGCTAGCCTCAATCAGTTACAACGTCATTCGGCTACAGGCTAACGTTATCCAGGCAAGGCCCGAAGTATACACCACAATTGCACAATATTCACATTGTTGACAGCAGTGTTTGGTGCATTAGGTGAAATGGGATAAAGTCGCACACATTGGCAAATGGTTGCAGTGCGGTATTAGACAAGCGAAATGTGTGCTAACGCTACGTTAGCTGGCTAAGCTAATTGTCGTTAGCTGTTTTGGAGGTTTAGCTAAGGTTAATTCATTCGTTAGCTAGCTTGAGGAACGACGTCAGCTGACAACTTTTGGGCCCCAAAACAGTCGCTTTGTGATTTTGGTGTTTGTAGCTTTTACCAGACACACATGTGAGCCAAATGCTTTGCTGTTTGACTGGAATGTCAGCAGTGCTAGGCTAACTATTTTGCCCGCTAATCACGGTAGCTACGTACTAGCCTCTGTACTCCCAAAGCCAAATAATGAAAATGGCAGTCCGTGTTGGCTGTCGGTAGACTGTACCGTCAGGTGTTACCTTATGTATGAGGTTTTTTGAAACTAAACGTGGCAAATGTTATGGTATCTAGTTGGTGCAGTTACAGACAGGGGAGCCCTGATATGGCCAAGTTGGATTCACTGATGTGTACTGTACATACAGTAGATACTGGTTAACATACAAAGCACTAAGATTTGGCTTTAGAAATCGTCACTAAAATTTGTGAACATATCAGTGTAGTTTATGGATTCATTTATACCATCTACAGCTCCATTCATTATTTGCTGTGCTTCAGATATGACCTCATCCATACCTCATTCTTTTCATTTTCTAACAGTTTTGTATTTGTTGGGTAGTGCCATTAAACATTTAAAAGTGACATTTTTTAAAAAAAGTCCCTGGCTAGACTGGTACTTAGGACACTGCAGTTCTGGGGCAAGATGACGCAAGAGGTACTTAATACCAAAGATGTGCACAGTTCTAGTTATTGCCTTTGGAAACAAGAATATTCCAAGTTTCATTCATTGCACCAGCAATGATGCTTTTGCCTCCTATTTGTTTGGATAGTAAGTGTTTAAATGAAGTAAGGATTAACTGAAGAATTCTTAAATGTTTAATGCTAGCATAGATCTCCAGTGATGTCACCGCATTACTCATGCCCACATGTCTAGTCTTAGGAAGCCTGTGTACTGCTATGTGCACCACCTTGCTAGATGGTATGTTTGTTTTCAAAGAATTTGTTACACACTATAAAAAGTTTTAAAAGCAAGTTTTCTGAGATGGGTAATCCCCTTTACGTTTAGTTGATGAACTCATTTTGTTTTGTCCTTGCATTTATTAATGGTGTTGTTAAATCAACTATTCTTTGTGCTCAGAGTCTACTATCATTAAGTCTGGAATTAGTGTGACCCTCCACCCCCCACCCCCCCTCGTGCAAACTCATTGGGTGGAAACGTTGCCTTTTTTTGGGCTGATGTCCAGGGATGAGCTAGAGTGAGGAAAGAATTTGCAGTGCTGCTCTCCAGACCTAACCATCTCTGGACGAGAGGCTGTTCTAAGTGTGTTTGTGTGTGTGTGTGTGTGTGTGTGTGTGTGTGTGTGTTGTAGTCCAGCATGTGATCCCTGGGTTTTGGGGTCTTATAAAGGAGTTGAAGAAGGCAATGCAGGGATTTGTGTTTCAAGTGCTAATCCCAGAATTGCAGCGAGGTCAAACTGATGTTATTTTCCTAAGATGAAATGAACAGGAGATAGACAGTCACAGTCACCTGGTGTCTTTGTCATGTTGTTCTCATTGATTTAAGATAATAGACCTCAGAGCATTGTATGGTATAGTGTCTCATTTTACATTGTGAACTCACAAGCATTGCAAAATTTGACCAGTAAATATCTTGATTACTAAACAGGTCATTTTGACAGTTTAAATAGGTGTCCTATTCTGTGAGTGACTGACCTCTGGCTTTGTTGTGACATGTATCATGTTGTTACACGAGGGCTCACTCCTCACTGGGTGCACCAATTTCACTCCCATCGCTGGTGCAGGGTTATAAATACCGCCGCCACAAGTTCTCCTAACTGGGTTTCAGGAGATGATACTAAGTTTGGATATGACTCAGAGTCTGTGGCTCTGCTTTGTAGTGCACCCCCTGGCATACACTCACATATAGGCAGGAGGTTGTGTCTCTGTGTGAATCACGGACCTTCTGTCACTTAAAAAAATGACCTGTTGCTGAAGGACCCGTAAACATGCTCTGTGTTGTTGTCTCTGTGATGTGATTCATGATGAAAACCATTACAGAAAGGCTCTTGTGCGTATGGGTATTGTCAAAGATGACGTTCGGAGAGTTAAGCAGTATTAATATGTGACTTTTTGATACCCGCGGGAGTAAAAACCAGAGTGAAAATTGTGACTCTGTACAGGTTTTGTAGTTTCATTATCACGTTTATGTTACCTGATTCAGTTGACTGAGACAGATTGGTTCACCCAAACACAGATAACATGGATTCAGGTGGATGGTAGACAGGATGCACCGGTGAAGAAGGGTTCCCGTAGACAAGTGGAGATTCCAGATCCCGTCGGCTAAACTCGTCTCAGAGGGTAGCATTCCAAGTCCTGTCGTCCTAGCCCGTGCATTCTTCAGATGACAGTCGCTGGAAACCATGGCAAAGAGAGAGGAGAGCAGACATTCCTCAGCTGTCACCTAAACCCCTCCCCTCTAGTCATTCTCTCTCTGGCTTGCCTCTCCCCGTACGATGCCAAGGCCCAGCTGACTGTTGCCCACTGAGCTCCATCAAGGCAATTAGCGTGGAGGTAACCAGGGCTTGTCGCTTCACACAAGAAAATCTCCATGCTGACCTACACCTGAACTTTTTTCCTTAGTGTTCACGACCTTTGCTGATCCCCCAGGACCAAGGTGACAGGACTCAGCTCAGCTTAACATATCAGAGTTGGGTATTACCATGCCTGTGCTCTGTTGACATTACACACCCTCATTATGGCCCTGAAGTCTATGAACATTATCTTGTTCTGTCTCCATGACAACGACTCAGGGAAGGTTGCTAGTCACTTGTGTTGGTGGATTTGCATGTACAGAGTGGGAGTTGCATAACAGACTGAGCAGAGAGTGAGAGAGAGAGAGAGAGGGACAGAGTCTTTGGCAGTGCTCAGTAGTTTGAAATGAGAATCAACTTCATGAATCTTGTAATGGAACAATTACAGAGCATGTGGTGGAAGATGGTGAGGTGGCTATGTTTCTTTTCATCCAGACCAGCATCACTCATATTAACACATTACATAATTGCTGTGGATCTCACTACAGCCCCAACCCTGAGATTCTCAGCTGTGCTTGAGGCTCACAGTTGGCCAGTGAGAGGAGCAAAAAAGAAATGCCTTTGACGCGTCCCTGTCTTCCTGATAAAGGCATCATGGCATCCTCTTACGGACCCCAACCCCTCTGTCTGTCTCCCTGAGGGAGAAAATCCCGCCATCTCATGTGGAGAGGCCCCTTGGCTGAGACAAGCAAAACATGTGCATCACATTGGTTTACAGAGCTTCCCTTTACCACTCACCTGTTCTGCTAGTCTGCACAATAGAGATACAGGTTAGTGACTTAGTGAGGAAGGCTTAATCCACAAAAATCTGCCAGGGCTTTAGTTTGATGATCTGCCTGCGTAATGACGCCCAGATCTAATGACTGTTGTATAAAGACTAACTAGAATTACATATTTTGAGGGTGAGATGTAACACACAGTGCTGTTTCAGTTTTGCAGCAGCTTGCAGAGTTTGTAGGGGTGTACAGCATGTTTCCTTTAAAAGCTGTAGGAAAATCAGCCCAGATGACGGAGCAGTGCTCTTTTGCATGTAGGCTTAATTAGAAAGCCTACTGAGATTTGGTACATTAAAGCAAAGCTTTGTAAATCCACATTTAATGTGTATAGTCATTAAAATCTACATGCTTTCAGGTAGTTTGGGGATGGATACTCTTTTTCGTAAAGGGAGGGTTTTCTGTTGTATTTGTTGTAGAAATTAGAAAGACTGACTACTTCTGATTTATTATTCACCATCCAAGTCCAGGTAGTTAAGACAACACTCAGCTTGACTTTGAAGTGCAGTCTTTCGTTTGATTTTTTTTTTTTTTTTTCCCCCCCATTGTTTGAGTATCATGAAGTAGTTGTATACTCTAAAGGGCTTGCTCTTCATACATGGCTATATTGGTGGCAGGATCTGATGAGCTTGAATACTGCATGTAATGCATTAGTGGTAAGGGAACTCGGGTGTGTGTAGCAAGTTTGCCTACTTATTTTGTTGAATTGATGCTCTTAGCTGCTACTTCTGTGATATAACCAGCTGAAGAGTTATTGGTGGGTAGACATGCTTTAACGTTGATCTGGTAATAGTAAACTGCATTTAAATGAAAGGAAAGTATTTTGTGGGGTTTTTATGCTGTAACACTCCAGTATTTAGGCTGTGTCTGTACTGTCATGCAGTATCTGTGGATTTTGGAAGACGTCTGCTTTCACATCACTTTTCTTGAAAATGGTTGCACAAGGCTCCCAGGTCCTTTGTTATGATTTAAGGCTGCTCTTACAGTAGCAGCTAGCCACTCATGCATTTGTAACATATTGCAGAATACATTAAGATGCAATTTAATAATTCATGGACTGGAATCTAGACAGTCTAGATTTTATTGTTCTTTGTCTAGCTTGAATAGTCAACTGACAGTGGTCCCTATATGTAATTACCTATTATCATGTTTTGGTATTTTGTTATGGCTAATATTTAGACCTAATTACTGTTTGCTGTATGAGTTATGGTTTTGTATTGTTGTTTGTATTGTTCAGGAGCCTACACTGACTCATGCAGTTTGATTCTGTTCAGTGCATACAAGAGAAGAACCGTAATCTCGTTTGCTTTCATTCTGATTTGTTCTCCCATAATTTTGATGATCAGTTTCACATCCAGCACTGCAGTCTTGAGGGTACAGCAGAGGAAATATTACAGCATCGTGATATTATTAACCACATGAAACAGAACAGGTCCTGCAGAAGGAAACTGTAACCTCTCTGTTGAGTTCAAACAGATGGTAAGAACAACATTAGGAACACAAAAAAGAAAGCATGACTGGATCAACATGGATTAAAGCCAACCAAACCTTGACACAACAGCAGAAACAATAGTAGATGGATGGTGCAGTTAGATTAAGGAGTGTCTTATATTTTTTGCCAGTACCACCCCATTTTCATTATAAAAATCAATCCACAGGTTTGTGTGGAGCCGCTGACCAGTACTGAAGCTGTCAAACTGTTTCGAGTCTGTGTAGTTGCACTTAAGATGCACTAATATGAGATAAACATGGCGCTCAGAATTTATCTCCTTACATAGAAGTATAGGCCATCCAATGCAATGCTGAATTCCAGTCTGCAGTGAATCACTGTAGCACTATTGTAACCCCAGCATGCTTGATGACTGAGAGTGTTAATTTTAGAATCGGAGCCCCAGAACATGTATATTTTACCTGTATGTAATTGGCACGTCTCTCCTCGTCGAGCTGGCCTCGCTTGCCATTTCACTCAGCCTCCCTACCAACCCCATAATCAACAGCAGGAAGTCCTTGTGGTGTTTGCGCGCCATTGCTTTGCAACATGCCAGGTCATCTGCTGATTGTGACACGTCAATGTTGTTTCCCCTGCGCACTGTTTCAAGATAACATGTATGACTTTGAAAATAGACAGACACTGTGGAAGTTAAATGAGTTGGAAAGACTGTTCTGCACTGAAAAATAATGACTACAAAGCAACCATTTACAGCAACCTGGTATAGCATGTCAGCATATGTAGATGCATGTAAATGAAATTTGTCTTCAACTATTTGGCCCTCAAAGAAAGGACTACAGCACAGACTGCCTATAAAGCTTATTTCAGGCTGGTTGGGTCCTATGCATCCTGACTATATTTATGACCTTGCTGTGATAACGTACAGCAGGGATGAAATGCTAGAGGCATCCCCACCAGAGGATCTGGAACGGTGAGGGTGCTCTGAAGTATTTCAGATGAGCGTTGCTGCAGGTTGGAACTGGTTCACCTGGGGTCGTAAGGAGAATTCCTCAGCAGAGTAAACCTGCTGCCACGTACATGAGCTAGACAGCAAGGCTACGGACATGGACTTGATCTTGCTCGAAAGCCCATTTCATGTGGCACATTGGCAAACTTTTCTGTCACTCTCAAGGTTTTTGAATATTAGCCTTTGAGTTGCCAAATCCATGCATATTGAATTAGTAAAATGAAAAGTTGTCCTTCCTTTCTTCTAAATGTGTTTTGATGATGTCTGTACACGCTCCTTTGATGGATATTTATCACCCATACGTCAGGTTGTAGCTGTTTCACTACATTGTGGAAGCTGATAAAAAATATCTTAACATACAAGCATAATTACCTGTTTTTTTGTAAGATAAGTTGGGTGAAGTATCCTCCCGTGTCTTAACAGGTAAATGGAAATCACTTGCTTTTCTACCTGCCCCCCACTTCTCCAAGCTGTGCATAGTATTGAGCTGCTGTGAAATGTTTATGGGATGACTTCAGCTTGTTTTTTTTTCCCACCCTGTGGCATATAGTGTCTGTCTTTTACTTAAGCCAAGTCTTCTTGAAGCCATCCCGCTGTTGTTTGCTTGGCGGCAGTCACATGCCTCACACTGAGTGCTTTTTATGAGCTGTTTTTGAACTGAAAACACCTGGACGCAGAGACTGTGAATTCCTCATTGTCTTACAGAACAGCAAGTACAATTAAGACAGAGAGTGCATGTCCATTTGTTGTCTGTGGAAGGGTGAGGTTACATTCTTTCCGATTATTCTCAAAATGGCTGCATCTTCAGCTGATGAAATGAGGGATAGAGGTGAACACAGCGATTGGCTCATTACACACAATCTAGACTTTGTGTTATTGTTGAGCCCGGAGATATGGAACATGATATCTGTACGTTTTGAGTCGGGGAAGTTGTTTTCTTCCACCTGTCACAGAACTTTATATAACATCCTTCCAGTAATGAAAACATATGAATTGATGATTTCACCTTTTACTTTTCAGACATGACTATTGGTAGTGAATATTTCTGAAAATACTTAATTAAACCCAATCATATATCACAAGTAAAAACATTGCCTTTTAAAGCTAATATCAGCTAATAAGATAATAGAGTTCTCTAGAGCTAGAGACCGTGATAGACAATAATAATGCCTTTGCTCATTAAAAGCAGGCAACATCATTAAGTATTAACAGTGTCCTCAGACAGTATTCCATGTTTTATAGAGCACAAAAGTCAGGTCACTGAGTCCAATCAAACTGATATGTTAATAGACTGTAAAATGAATAATTAATGAACCAAAGCCACTCAAGCAGCTGTATAGAGAAGTTACAATTCATTACAGAGCAGCCCTAAGACCCAGTCAAGTTACAGTCCTCAAGAGCAGGTGTTGTATAGGTCATGATAAATTAAAAAAAAAAAACATTAATTCTGGTTAATAAATTTTGATGATCAAAACCACTGTGGGGGAATGTCATTCAGACGTTAAGTGATGACTGTTTCATCACAGATCTAAACCATATCAACTAACAATGCACAAAGTTGGTGCACATGCATGTTTTAAGTAGCTGATATTGATTATTGATTATTAATGTGGCTTACCATCATACAAAACAGGCATTTATACTCCATTTGTGTCTAACTGTGGTTGTTCGAAGGACAGTAAAAATGGAAACCATTGCACTGTCCATTTTCAGGCCCAGAACGTGGAGGCGAATGGTGGTGTTGCTCGTCTTTCCTAACTGAGGTGGTGATGGTGGGAGGGATGAGGGTGTTGGAGATTTCAGGCCAGAGAGGAACAGGAAGTGGCTGTTTATTTTTCTCATTTCCTCTTTGAGGCTCCACTAGTGAGCTTGCTTCTTCCAGTCCCTCTGCTTTTATCACTGACACTAGCCTAACATAGACACACGAAAGCATATAGCTCTCTGCCCTGTCTCGCCTAATAATTTACATAAAACCAGGCAAACAAGATGTATTCTAGTTTCTTATATCTGGCATGGTGAATTAAATGAATCTCCTTATTTCTTAAATTGTGTATTATTTCGCTTACAGTGATGACTGAAGTCTGCACTATATCATTGCTTTGCTATTTGTAAAAGATCTAAAGTTCATGTCCAGGTTTCTTATGCTTGTTTACACATGAGTAGGTTATTGTAGTTGTGGTATATATTACACTGTACTCAGCTTATTTTGGTCCACTCAGAACTGTATAATTGATTTCAACCTTTGCGTGACAGTGTACTAGAGATTCAACATGTATTGTGATGCAGTGTTACTTTGGTGACAATCCATATTTGTGCTGGTAATGGCTTTAAATTGGTAGAATGCCTGCAGGGCAGACCCTGGCATCCACACTATCCATTTAACCTCGTGGGTTCGGAGCATGTTGGCGTGAATGGTGACATACTGCCAGTACACTGGGTGAAGAGGGGAGGGGGTGTACTGTGGTCCACGCTCAATGCCTCTTTAGTTGACTGACTGTCAGTGACTGCTGACTGAGCTATCTTCTGTCCTCTGTATAGTAGCCTCCACATAAGGGTTCTATTATATGGAAATATCAACAGAGGTTGTATTCTGCCATCTCTCCGTGGCTATCTGACCTCTCTGGCCCCCACCCCCGGTGCCCCTTCTCGCCTTTGGACCCCTCACATGGAAACAAACTTGGCTCTCAAGTGGGGCTATTGTTTTGGCTGCTGAGCGAAAGCCCAAGCGAAACATACAGTTACAATCTCGCTGGCATTTTTCCCCCGTCTTCCTCAATCCCGGTCTTCTTTTTCCATGGGAATCCCAGGGCCATATATGGTCGTCCTCAGTAGCAGCAGCAGCAGCAGCAGCAACAGCAACAGCAGCTAGAGTACTGAAGGCAAAGGCTGTGTGTGTGTGTGTGTGTGTCTGTGTGTGTGTGCGTGCACGCATGCGCCCCCGTGCATGAGTGTGTAGTCTGGTTACAGCTCCCAACAGGGCTCATCTAGTGGAGGGACCCAGCTGGTCGCCCTGCAGCGCTCTAACCCTCCCCCTCGTACCCTCTGGCCTCCTGAACCCTGCCAATAGAACAGAAGCTGTGAGCTCTTTGTCTCAGGCATAAAAACACACACACACACACACACACACACACACATATATATACAACACCTTACAGAATAAACCTTCATATTACAGTCGGTCTTGCAAATACAGTAATATAGTTTTACCAATCATCATGTAATTCCACTCCTTTGCATGTCTGGTTTATTTTATTTCCAGTTGCATTTTTACTTTTTCACCCCATCTTTCTGTGTCTGGGCTAATCTGTCTAACACACACATATGCAAACACAGACACCTAACACACTCATACTTACATGCAGGCGGTAAGAAGGAATTCCTTTTGTGGAAGTGGCTGCGCGCCTCTGAGCCGATGACGTAGCCCATGAGGAGGGGCCAGAGCGCTGATGCCTGAAGCCCCAAGGCTAGGAGTATTACTTATCTGGGAATTTCTCCACTGGTATGCTAGTCCAGGGCCTCGCTGCTTACTGGCTAGGTGGTTGCAGAGAGAAGTCGTACTACTAGAGGGGGAGGGAGAGAAATAAAGCAAGAGAGAGCCCAGTTCTGAGCTCCAGAAGAAGCTGCTATGTTGTCTATACTGTTGCTTTATATGGGAGAAAACTGGTCATTCCCTGTGAGGGGAAAACAAAAAAACAAGTCCTGTGTTATTATGCTTTATACTGGATGCCCTGAGCACCAGCTCTGTAAGCCAACAAGCCTCTTTCCTTCTCCATTTTGTACATGCAATGTTTCAGAAACCTTACACCATAATACCTAGATAATGTTCTGGCTTTCCTGACAGATACTAGAGGGTTGGAGCCATCATCCAGCTCACCACAGAAATTACATTACCCCCCCACCCACCCACACACAGAGGAGAGTAGAGCCTTACTGAAAGCACTAGATGATTTTGAATGATGGCAAAGATGAGCATGAATCTTTATTGGGAGTGGTATCACCTCTCTTCTCCACACACTATGTTTTTTAAAATGCTCGGGAGTGTCTTGTTGTTGTGTTGGTGCTTTGATCCCAGCTGAAAGTCCTCATCAGAATCGAAGTGAGGGTGACTCAAGCCTTCTGCATGTCGGGGGTTTGAGCAGCTGTTCCAAAGCTAAACAGTTCCCCTCATCACTGTGATAATCTGTGGGTTTGCTGCTGTTGCTGTAGTTTTTACGTTTAGTGACTGTAGTGTAATCCACATCTCTGTGGGTTTCATTGGGACTGGGTCTTCATTTGTGTTTCTGAAAAGACATGTCATTGTTGAGTTGGGAATGATATTTCTCAATACTTAGAGCACCTCAGACAAAAATCCACTCGCCGCCATAGGCAAATAAAGACTAAACCTGAACTATGAGAACAGCTAGATACTACTAGGGAGAAGGAAGGAATAATATTCTTTGTTTTTAGGTAAACTGACCTTGATGATGAGATGTGCTGTATATGAACTTACAATGGCACACGTGCATAGATTTAAGATGCGTTCAACTGATGTGGAGGTTTGGTTGTTGAAGGCTTACTTTGTCCTTATCATTCATACATATTCAGATATAAAGAGTAGTATGCAGGGGCTTACATTAACTTTGATTATACATACATTATATTAGTGTTAAGCTTGTTATACTGAACAGAAGCTGTGTCTCTCATGAAGAATAGGTGATGCTGACAGGTTTTAATTGCACCGTTTTTATTATGACATAAGTGTATATGTTTGTGTGTGTGCGCTATTTATGGGATCTGTTTATATTTTAACACATTATCAAAATATTGGTCAGTAGGCTACCACTGAATTACACAGCAGTTGCTTAAGATGTCTGATATTTAGTTTACTTGAACATTTTACTGACCACCTGTTTCACAGTAGTTCTGTGGTACTGACTGATTGTTCTCATGTTGTCTTTACCATCCAAGCACACTGTTGTTAGTCATGGGTGTTACCATGGGCATGCACCATTGACACAGTCATTGAATGCAGAATAGCTGCTAGCACAATGGACCTAGCTGCCTGCCTGTGCCACTGAGTTCTACTCTCAGCAGCAAAAAAAACACGTACAGGCACCAGAACAGCAGCTTTCTGCTGGGTGCTTAAGTTGGCCATCTGAGGGTGCTACTAAAGGAAGTCAAGGAGGGGAGGGGTCTTCAAGTGTCTCCTTGATGTGGAGTGCTGCTAAATTAAGCGCAGAGCTCTCTGCACGATGGCCCACTAGATAATAAACCTACCCTTCTTATACACACAGTAGCTATACCCCTTTTTCTGTAGCAGGAGAAAGACTGTCTTTTAAATTGTTTTGTGTGGGATGTCACACACAGGAAGCACGCAGACCGTAACTGCCAGCATTATGGTTTGATAGGTTTGTTCCAGCTGTGTTCCAGCTCAGAAAGCAAGTGTGCTTTTATCTTATTTACTTTTATTTTATTTGTGTCTTTCACATTTAGTAAATTTCACTGTTTCTAGACATTGCTAGATGACTAGATAACTAGATGTTATCTAGTCTAAGTCTATTTACAGCAGGAATGTAAAGTCTGTTAATGCAAACTCTGTTCTGCAGATGTGATGCTAACCATTACCACTGCAGAAAAAGGTGGTAACTGTGCTTTATACTCTAAACACATTAGTTAAAGTTTTGGTGAACAGCTAAATATCACCTGACTGGGTCTTGTGTGTCTTTATGCTATCTATGGATTTGTGTGTTTTGAATGACATAAAAAATTAAAGATTTTAATAAGTAGCATTAAGACTTGCATTGTCAGTCTACAAGACATCTTGATTGCCATAAAAGGTCATGAGAATCCATCCAATAACAGTTAAAAGTCATGCCTGCAAGCTGTTAAAAAAATAAAGATGGTACCTCAAGATGCCCCTTTCAACATTAGTTTTTTGATGTTGTCTCACATTGGATTGCTTTTTTGCGCTGCCTTCAGGGGCTATCCGAGCAACCCCTGTGTGCTTTAAAATGAAGTTCTCTATTTATTTATGTTTCGTACAAAAGCCTGACAAGGCCTGAACCCATGTTCTCTTTTTGGCTTTGTTGTCATGGCAACAGACCGGCCTCTTTTCTTAGGTGCACGTCATGGGTGCATTTTTGGGCTGCTCCGAGAATGGCTTAGCCCATCTTCTGTGCAGCGCTAGTAGGGAGTAGGGCTTATTATTTCAGGATTAGACTGGTGCATATGATGGACACGGTTTAGTTTCTGTCTTAAACTTCTCCATATTTATCACTGCTGACTCAGGAAAGTTTATGAAGTTAATCTGTAGATAGTGTCTGTAATCAGTCCCATGTGGGTGCAATTAATTGATGAGTGTGTGTGAAGTTGGAGATCTGTACATGGTCCTGCTTTACTTACCTTTCTGTTGTAGGAATTTGTTAGCCAAGTGCAGCTTTACTCTTAAAAACACTGACAAGATATTTGCATATATCCAGCATTTATGACTGGTATTTATCTAGCAAGGTAGGGCCTTTTGACATGTTAATGTTTGCCATTGCCAACAGTTTGTTTTCCACTTGTTGTGTATGTTTTTCTGTGTCATGTTTACTTCAGGTGCTCCACAAGTTTTTTTTCTTCCATCCTCTTTCACAAAGTGCCACTTGAGGCCAGTTCTTTCTCGACAATTGCAGGCTGAACTTCCAGTGACGTATGTCTGGTGTTTATTTTAATGGGCTCCCATCAGAGTGCATAAGCTCAAAAACACAGAAGACACATTATGTGATTCAGAGCTAATGTTTTGTGGATTTGGAAAAGAACGTGATAAGAGCAGTCCTGTGTTGTGAAATAAGATGCAAAGTGGTCTGCCACAATCTACACAATTGAATAAGCTCTGCTGAAGCACTACAGTAGATCCTGCTGCAGTGTGCCTTTCTATAATATAAACGTTAGGTCGCCTGTGGTATTATGTCTCAGCTTTACAGCACTGTTAAATGTGACATGATCCACCTGATGTAAAATTAAACTTTCTTCCTGTTGGACTCTTGTATCAGATTGAACTTTGGACTCCCATTGATCATGATTTAGAATTTTCAACTTTAATTAATTTCTTACTACAGATTGGAATTTTTAGTGGTTGTCTTGCTGACCACATCACACAAAGTAGAGCTTTTTTCAGAAGCCACCCAATGTACATCAAACTCTATCGACCAATCAAATGGAGCATCCTGTGTCCATTGATTTGGTTAGTACTTGATTTCGTTTTTTCTGTGACGTCAACTTCCCAGAAGCCTCAGTTTCCATTAGAGTGTGTATTTATCTGAAAGGGCAGCAAGGACTCATCCTATAGTCCTGTCTTGTAAACTGTGTATGTGCTTTACATGGTATTACTCTAATGATGAGTAGACTATTTCTGCACAGTCTCAACCGAAAACAAATCATGCAATATGTATCATCACACTGAAAATAAAGCCTACTTTTCATCTCTTTTTTTCTGTGTGGTGCCGTCCATCTTGTTACCGTCATGTTTGACAGGGCCTTGTCTCTTCTCCCCCTCTCAGAAACACTGGCCAAACAGGTTTAAATGGCAATGTCTCTGCTTGAGAGTGAGTCACTACATGTCTGAATGTTTGACTGCCATCACAGCACAGGTCCTATATGTCACCTAAGGGCTGATATTGACATGTGAGACAAGATTATGCCCACAGTGTTTCCTTATATAACTTCAGTTAATAGTCAGGTCCCTCTTCTCTGCGCTGTGTGACTCACTCGCTCTGCCTGTGTCTTTGATTTGTATGAACAATGGCAGTGAATGTTCATATGATGTCTCCGTACATTATTTTCTGTTTGTTGAGGAGTACATACATAAGTGCATTACAGGCTTTTAGATGCTGCTGTGCTCTAAGAATAAATGGGGGATGCTATGACACTTTCCCTTGACCCTTCTTCTTTCTCCTGTCCCTCTGGCCACCATACTATGAATACTCCTCATGCAGGCTGTAACTCTGGCACCTGTCAGCCACAAACAATTCAGCCATTAAGGAAAGACTGGTGACGCACTAAAGAGGGAGGTCACAGCCAGCCCTGCGTTCACCTTAACGGGCTTGTGTCCATTCTTAGAAAAGGAGAAGACTCTGAAGAGATAATAGGTGTGTGGGGAATGAGTGAGGGGGAGGATTTAGATGAGAAGCAGAAAGAAAATTACATGGCTTCATGTCATTTTTTAATTCAGTCACAAATAAAAGGACAAAACATCACTGCAGTGCACCATTCATTAAAGGTTCTTTACACATCAGTCGATCTCAATGACCTGCAAAGGCCAGCTGATTAAATGCTACATGTTGCCTCATGTCACCGTACATCTTGTTTTTAAGTTAATACTCAATCACAATGAAAATACGGCAGCTGACAGCCAACACACACATGTGCACCTCTAACAATTATTTAAATCATCATGCTTGTCCTTAAGCTAAAGGTAAAATTTTCAAACTACTTTCTTTGTCTGAACACCTGTCTAAAACCCAAGGATGTTCAATTTACCATATGAAACAAGAAATATTTTAAAAGCTCCAACAGATGCGTTTTGGCTGAATGACTTGAATAACAAATTTCCAATCTCTTCCAACACTCCACATGTTTGTAATGCAAATTTAAAAATGCAGCTGAGACTGAAAAGGCAAAAAGTGAAGAGAGACTGTACCAAAAAGGTGAAATCAGTGATTCACAGCCAGTTGGCCAGCTTGCATTCACTTACTGCCTAGGTTGCCAATTCAGCAGGCCCGAAGGGCTGCCGATAAGGGCCACTCGTCTTTATTTTGAATCCCCACAAGAAGGTAGACTGCATTATAATGAATCTCTGGAGGACAGCAGGCACAGCAACATGGTGACACATGACCAAAGAGTGTGATTGCCTGTGAAAAATAAGCACCTGTCCACCTCTGACCTCAAAGGGAAAATACATGGTGCACATAATTACATGGTAGTGGAGTTTAAGTGATTGCTGTCAATACGCTGATGAGAAATTAAGCTGTATACAGATTGTCTGGTACACCTGTCTAAATCTGGCTCGACTGGTCCTGTTTAGGAAATTGTTGGCTTGGATGGGGATCATAGGCTGTCATGTGTTGGGACAGAGTAGCCACATTATTTTCACATGAAGATCGTGTCCAACCAACAAACATTTCACTAATGATGAGAGCAGCAGACTGCAGCTGCTTTTAAAGTAACATCTTGCTTTGCTGTCTGCCCTGTAATAAAATCAGATGAACCCAGTCTGTTAAAAAGTCCATCTGCACCTGAAGAAACTCTTGTCAAAGTGCCTGAGCACCACACACACACACACACACACACATACACATACAACCAGACTACATTGTACACAAACACACACACACACACACACACACAGAGTCAGATAAGCTCTGTGAGGCCTTTGCAGGCGCTCTTCATCTCTGGCCATGTACGGCGTTGTAAACGGCCCAAATTTGGACAAGGATTCCAGCCAGATAGTCGTGTGCCCTGAACGTGAGGCCGCTGTGTGTTCATGTGTATCTGTTTCCCTTGTCAACGCTTTTGTTGTCATAGCAACCCCAGGAGAGAGAGAGAGAGAGAGAGAGAGAGAGAGATATTGATTCTAGGCACAGTGTTCTGTGATGTGGGTGAGGGGTTGGGGGCAATGTTTGGTTTTAGTATTGCTAAGTGGTAATTGTGGATTTTAAGTGGTTACCTCTAATGATCATTTATTACTATCAGCAGATGTTTGATCCCACAGATAACAGATAATCACTTTTAACAGTTAGGTGTTTTCTTTAGGATGTTTGGTAGCTGCACATACACTGTAGAAGAAAGACTTGCTGTTTTTTTCCTCTTGAGGACTTTATTTCTGACCCCAGTTCACTGTGTTATGTGTCTAGATGTGAGGTAACTTCTCAACCCCAGGGTCTGTGTTTGTGTGTGTCCTGAATGAAAAGTGCTCTGCAGGCTCTCCACTGCTGCTTTTCCTCAGTTTTGTTGTTTTTACATGTTGAGCAGAAATGTAACCTCCTTGACAGTTTGCTCCCTCTCAGGCATGTGGCCAAGTAAAGCTGCTGTTACCCTTTTTAGAATATAAATAACATTTTATTTTTAATATACTCAATTTACAAACATATCCATCTTATGAGATTTTACAAAACATTTGCTTGATTTTGCTCACTGTGACCTATGGTCAGTCTGTGAAATTGGAGAAGTTCCAATGTTTTGGATGAGTGCTTATGTTACTTCTTCAAAAATATATGATAATCGTGTTTGTCTGCAAAACAGCAGTGGCTTGGTGGTTAGCTGTATTGCCCAACCAACAAAAGTCCTGATAGGAAGAAGTTTCACAGCCAAAAACAGACTTAAAAAAAGATAAAAAAGTATATGAGTGATGATCTGAAAAAATCAACAAATGCAATGAGACATAGATGCTTGACTTTTATAATGAGCATCGTTTTACAAAATACATAGGAAATTGCTCGCTATACAATAGACTTGGCAGGTCCAATAACTTAGTTTTAAGCCCAGTCTGTGTACATCTGAATTTTTTTTTTTTACAGAAACGTTAATTTCCCTTATGCATTGACCACCACTTGTGTTGATTAAATGTATATTGGAAAGCCAAAGCACACCCACCCTGGTGCAATGTCTGCTTCATAATGTCAGTAAAAACATCTCCCACTTCATGAGTCAGAAGATCTTAAAGCAGATCTCCTCCCACTTGAAGCTGCTGTTTATTTTTCTGGGTATCACTTTCGTTCTCACAGCATCATCAATCATATGTGGTTTGGTTTGGTAGAAGTCTAAGTAGGTGTAAAGGAACACACAGTTTCCTAGTGGGCATTTACCATACACCAGGTACGCACCCACTAGGAAACTGCAGTAGTTCAACATACTGTAAATCTCAGAGGAGTCAAGGTCTTTGTTGTCTGTGCTCCTGGTCTTGTCTGATGACAGTCAAGGATCACTATCGAACATCTTTCATATTTTGATCAGTACTCTTCCAGTGTGCCACCCAATATTGTTACTCCCTTTTGTTGTGGCATTCAGATTGAAATCACAGTCAGGAGATCTGTTTTGCCGACGAAATATTGTCAACTGAACCTGTATCCATAGGTTTGTGCTTTATCCCACTGGCAGTACAATCCAGCCTGGAAAGGTTCGTCTGAAGAGCAACCTTGCTTAGGCTAACTGAGGCCTTTTTAATGTGGAGGTTTTACAGTTTTACAACAGCCTCCTGTCAACCAAGAGAGTGGCTTTACATCTGTAGCATGTCCCCAGCACCAGCAAATAGCCCAGTTCCTAATGATTAAGACTGATTAAATGAAGAGGACAAACTCTGGGTGCAAAGTGAGCTGGCAGGCAAAACTGTTTTACGTTTTTGTTCAACCACAGATGTGGATTTAATTGAGTGATTCATCAGCCACAGTGTAAGAGGAGAACGTACGGTGTGTGTTTGTGGTTTGATTTATCACACTTTAGAAAATATTTGGCTTTTTGAAAGTAAAAGCAGTTTTTATAAGTGTAAATTGATTCTCTGACTTTTTGCATAGAGTAGCAGTGTATAGGCATAGCACCTCAATGCCTCCATCAGCAGTACTACACCATGTGGTATTTCAAGCACCCCTGCTATGTGCAGGCATTTTAGGAACGCTCCGGCTGCCAAAATTCCCCAATAATTCTGGACGCACGTGGCTATCTATCAGCCACAGCGAAATTCTCTTTGCATGCAAGCTATTTGTATCTACGGCACAGCCCATCGCAGTCATATAAGCTCATACGCATGTGTGCATGTACACGATTGTGCACGTATATAGACACATAGTATGGACTGTGCTCCTAGCCTTTTACAGTGGCCTTACTCCTCGTCCCTATCTTTTCTCTCCCTCTCTCTCTCTCTCTCTCTCTCAGGCATGCATAGATGACAATGTTGACATGGTGACTTTCCTGGTGGAGCATGGAGCCAGCATCAACCAGCCCGACAACGAGGGCTGGATCCCCCTCCACGCTGCAGCCTCCTGCGGTTACCTAGACATAGCAGAGTAAGTATTGCCCGGTTTACAGAACTGTTGATTTGGTTTCTAAGAAGCAGCAGTATCTGTTTCATCAGGTTTGATTTCTGCAAACTCATTGTTACATCCTGTTTTTAATCTGCAGGAGTACTCTAAAGAAGCTTTTTTTTTTTTTTTTTGCAACTGCAGCACGATAAACCTTTTCGTCTCAAGTTTGTTTGAAAATATCTTAACAGTATGGTCTGTATGGTGGTTGTATAAGGATCCAGATGTTACTGCACACTTGCATGAAGCATAAAGTGACGTGGCTGGCTTGCAGCTAAGGTCTGCACTGCCATGTCACCTCTCTTATTCATTCATGAATTGAAAATATGAGTATGTATCACAATGCAAGCCCTCATCTTCCTGTAGTCGACTGCATTTATAATTCATTTTCCTTTTTACCATCTTGAAATCAACATTGTTGCTGTGAATCCTTTAGCTTCAGACGTCATTCTTAACAACTGCCAAATGGC
Organism: Lates calcarifer; assembly: GCF_001640805.2. Classification (NCBI taxonomy): domain Eukaryota; kingdom Metazoa; phylum Chordata; class Actinopteri; family Centropomidae; genus Lates; species Lates calcarifer. The sequence continues at coordinate 10,040,207 of NC_066850.1, forward strand.
GCTTGTTTCCTCTAGAAATGCCCACGGTGCTGTGTCAGATAGCACGCCAGATTCAAGAGCCATCATCTTCATCAGTAACACACAGTTCTTGTCACATTTTGACAGGAGCGGCAGCCCATCTGATAGCTCATTGTTAGTGATGTAATCAAATATGGAGAGATCAGGGTCAGTCACTATATCTGGACTTGAGCTCTAGAGTTGCACTCTAGTATTTTCTTGCCCCTAGTCCTTTTCAGGTAAGAAGACTGTTCATAGGGCATAGAACACAACGCAGAGATGTTATCAGAGGATATTTAAACAGGCTACAGGGGGCTGAAGGAGATGGGTTGTGCTCATTGTTCAGCATATTGGGAGTGTGCTGTGACCTGCTTTACTTCTGTGTTACATTACAGGAACCTGGCCACAGATTTCTCCCCACTGTTGATGTTTTCCCAAAAAGTAACAAGCACAACTTGCTGTAGGAAAATAAACATGGTTACGTTCAAACTGGTTGCCAGCTATTTCTGCAGGGATTTAAGCTGTAATTTGAGAGGCAGAATTGAACAAAAATTTGAACAAATCAAATATTAGCTGCTAGTTGAAATGTCTGCATGATTCTGAGAAGTGTTTTTCAACTTCTCAGACCCCACCAGTCTGTGTTCAGCGGGCCTCATGAACACAGCTTCAGCACTGGGCGAGTATTACAGAAAACAAGACGTTTTTTGTTGTTGCATTGTGAATGAAAAGGTCAAGTGGCTGGCCTGATATGGGTGACTAATGGAGACATCATGTCATAGAGAGAAACTCAGCAACCTGATGTGGGTGGCGAGCTCTCAGCAGTCCCATTTTAGTCCCAGCATCCTCATTCACAGTACAGGGAACAGCAAAGCACAACGGTATCTGTTAGCCCCTGGTGTCACCACGAGCCGGCTAATGGTAGGGTTGGTTAAGAAGCCCACAGTGGGACTCCAGACCACAAAGCCATCAAACCTAGTAAAGCTGACCCAAAACAGGCTGAATAGAAAGTCCAATCAAGAAGATATAAAACCTTGAAATGTAACTGCAGTCAGTCAGTTGCCATTCAAGGGGGAAGTCATGAGCGCTGAGTGCGTTTCAAGTGGTGTGTTGGCCTAATGAGAAGGGCCTGAGTCTCACCACATCTTTAATTGGAAGCAGCTGAAATAAAGATGTTGAGTGGTTCAAAAGGTCCTGAATCAGTGCTGGGGCGAGACGAACATATAAAGGGTTAAATCACTTAGGAGCCATTAAATGTGTTAAATGCTTATTTTGGTTGTCTTATATTATTTATAGAGATTGAGTCAGGATCATTTTTGATTTCAGGCTTTCAGTGAAGTGTTTTTCCTTAATCTGGCAAATTCTACCTTAAAAAATCTTTACTGTATGAAAGTCGCCACAAATAGCAGTATACTTAGCATTCTTGTTTTACTTACTGAATATCTATAATATCTCATCCACAATTCTTCAAATGACCACCTACTGTTTTTATACTGTAGGCTTAGCCAGGTCTTGGGTAACTTTTTTGCATTGTGAGCATGCCCTTCTCTTTCATTGTGTACTTATTGCATTGAACATTCAGAATGACATGTCCTATGTCCTTAAGCGGCAACATACAAAGATGGCAGCAAATTTAAAATGAAACAGCTAATTATGCGCTTTATTCATTATAATGAAGGTCATTGATGTAATTGATGAATGTATGTAATTTAGCCTAGAGGCTAAAATGTGACTGGCAAAACAGGAGATGCCGACTGTGGTATAGTGTCAGCCTACGTTGGCACTGGACCAAAAGCAACATTACAAAGCTCCTGTCCTTCAACTGTTTCCTCGTCAGTTAAAGGAAGTGACACTTTTCACTCTGTCAAAAGCTAGCATTTGACCACAAACTTGAAAGGGCAAAAGTCAACTGGATTTTTTTCTTTCAGAATCATTTTTGCTCTGTTAAATTTTTATAAAAAACAACAACATACCAGTCTAATTTTCTTGTCTGTTTTTATCTCTTTTGTTTCAGGTATCTCATTAGCCAGGGTGCCAATGTAGGAGTTGTGAATAGTGAGGGTGAGACACCCCTGGACATTGCTGAAGAAGAGGCAATGGAGGAGCTCCTGCAGAATGAGATCAACCGACAAGGTACAGCATTATGGACATTTTGAACTCTACCCTCCAGTCCACACTGGACCACACAGTCCTTATCTCCCTCCACTGCTGTGCAATAGTGTCTCAAGCAACTGATAATGCAGTCAGGACTGATGTCATAATCTTGCTTGGCAGCATAGCTAGTAGGGACCCTATGTATGTTTTCAGATAGGATCTGAATTATCATTGAGTGTCATTCACCTGCTGTTTTCCACTTCCTTGCTTGAAGAAAACTTACATAATGTAGAAGAGTGATCCAGCTGTGTTGTGGGCTCTCATGTGATGATTCGAAACTGAAAAGTTGGGTCTTTCTATTTTTGGCCAGGACATTCTTTAGATCATGAAAGGCCCTCCCCTATGGTGAGAGGCCACGCACAGACGTGTTTACTGGCTGCGGGCCAGAGGGGTGCTCCTCAGCTCATATGCACTAATAAAAGTTGGCGGGCTTGCCCTTCTATGTGCCACATTCTGCCATTCCTTAAGAAAGCCCAAGTTGTTCGACCTTGTCGACAGGGTCAGAAGATGCAGAGTCTCCATGTAATATGTAATGCCCTCAACTGCATTAGCTTACGCTCATCTTAAGTGTATTTTGCAGTGTTGAAAACTGTTTAGCATCCAGAGCAACCTTGAGAAAAAAAAGACCGCCTGTAAACTGTCTCCTGACAGTCCCAGTTAACTCAAGGTCCAAGCACATGGCATCCAGTGATAATTACACCCACAGTGCTGTTTGCATGTTATGCTCCTTGGGTGTATTATGTAACAGCGGAGAGACTTGCACCCACCTGAACCTCAAACATCTCGGCCAGCGGCACCTGTCAGCTCTGATTTGCCGATTCTCAATAAATGCTCTGCCTGGTTCAGAGCATCCGGCCGCTGCTGCAGCTCAGATCCATCACTAAGGGATGCAAAACCAAACACGTATCTTCATTGTACCCGCTCATAGACTTCACAGAGCCAGACTACTGAATAGTTTTCATTTTCTGGATATTATTTATTAAAAATTGAGACTTTATTTATTCATTAATGCAGATTTGCAGAAAACCGCTTTTGAGATAAAACTCCACAGAAGAGTGAATTTGCAATGATCCTGGCCCGAGGGCATCTGCAGACAATCCACAGCTCAGTTCTCTATGCTAGAGGTAGCAGGCAGCATTATGCAACTAGCTGTTGTGTAACGCTTCTGTATGTTTGTAATGTGATTTTCTCCTCTCAAAGAGATATCAGTCATGGGTTGAACTTGTTCCACAGTGGCCATGGTTTCCCCTTGGCAGAGACTACCTCTAGATGCTCTCCTTGACCCTGATTGGGTCAACTGACTGCTCAGAATTGCCCACCCTCCTCCCCTTCTCCATCAGCTGCTGCATGAAAGCTGCTCTCTGTCCTTGTAATGGACTGAAGGTGGACAGCCTCACAAATGTTTCTAACTCACATACTGTCCTGTTAGTTTGGGTGCCGCTGAAGGGGCAGGGGCAGGGGTGGGGATCATTTGGATTAGTCTGACATCAGTTTTAGCCTCAGCTCAAAATAAAATAGTTAATTTTATAGTTCCTTTTCTTCTGACTTCTCTAAAAAGCCATGAACTATATTTACTGCTGAGCACCCTGGTTCTTGCCTCAGGGTAGATTTCTGTAGATATTTCATTCTTCCTTTGCCAGAAATTCTATGGGTATATTATCAGTAAGGTGAGGCAGGAGGCAACTCCTTTTTCGGTCTATTGGATTTTCTCTTTATCTTAATGCTTAGGTAGAAGATGTGCTGTTCTCTCGTAAAAACTCAACTTTGAACTGCTGCCAACTCCTCCACTTGGCTCTTGTTCTGTAGTCCTACTTAAAGGCCATTAGGCTCCTTGCTTTTTATAGACACAGTGTAGGCTACTTCCCAAGAGATCACAGGACGTTACCCTACCTGGCTGGCTCCCATTCCCTGTTTTAACTCAGCTGTTGAAATGAAGTTTAGGTTAGTTTTCTACCATAGTATATATGTACTACACTTTCACTTACTTTATTTATATAGTGACAAATCAAGCATGAGTTACGGCATTTCTGTGTCTCAACTTAATTAAATAGAGTTGCACCATATATACCTGTTGCTGTATGTTCTTTAATGTCTAAATAAAATAAATATAACACATGTAGGTATCAATGGGATATGCCGCAGGACTGGCTGGATCACATCTTAAATAATATTTCTCTTCCCTTGTATTCTGATTGAGTTTTTGAATTTTGTAACCTTAAAAGAATGGAGTTGGCATTACTGAGTTACTGCTTCAGCGACCAGTCATCCTTGGTTAGACATCGGTCCAGTTTCTGTCCCAGAGTTTGAAATAAAACTTGAAATCCACTCAAATGTAAAATCAGCCACTGAATCATCTTCTTCCCATTTGGTTTCACTTTCTTAGACATGAGCTCACTAATCCTCTTAATGAGCAACATGTCCAGTCTTAAACAAGCCAGAATATTACTCTTGCCTTGCTCAGTTGAAACCTGTGTTGCGTGTGTTGGAAAGTGGAGGAATTTTCGCAGTGATATTTAAGGCTCATAGACCACTTTTCAGATATTTGAAGGTGCAGAAAGCAAATGAGCAGGTGTCTCAGTAACTGTGTTTTGGAATCATGTGTGTTCTTCTTTGTTAACAGATCTCTTTTTTCTTAATCTATGGCTAAAGTTAGACTTTTCCTCTGCCTGCCCTTTTCTCAAGCCAGACTTGCAGACACAGATGTCCTCTCTCATTGGTTTAAAAGCTCAAGGCAATCTTAAAAACTTTTTAAGGTGTCAGGAAATGAGTGATGATGTATCCTTGGGAGCAGAACAAAAAACTATAAGATCAGCTGAAGTTTTGGCTCCTGCCCCGGAGCACTTCTTAGATCACTGTTTATGTAGTTAACGCTCAGCTGACGAGTCAACGGGTCGTGCAGCAGTGCGTTTCAGACCGTCTCGTGTTCCAACCAGGTATCAACAAGACAATACAGGCCTGTTTTCACTGCTGGCCTGCATGCAGCATATAGCTTAGACATGTTGACCCACTTAACCGGCTGAGGCCTTTATGATTGCAGCCATTATTTAATTGCCAAATTGACAGAATATTGGCACAGAACTGTTTGCCAAGGCAGAGCAAGAGCTTTACAACACCCTCTAGTGTTTAGAGAGGTTGCCAAAACAATGTTATGTCTATTTCTCCACTGTAGAACCAATAAATAGCATCAAGGCCTGGGTTAATAAAAGTACAGTCAGGGGTGAATGGGTTGCATCTTGCGTAACAGAGTCTTGTCATAGCTTTCATTATTGCTGCATTATCATAGCAGCTATGCAAAGATTTATCTCATTGCCGCGTGTTGAAATATTTTCTCCTCTCTCTACTGTAATCCATAAAACTAATGTAATGTATTCCAAACATTCACATACCTCACTGTAGACGTAAGACAAGAACTCATAATAAATATGTCATAGTTGTTCCTCCGCTCTCTGGGTTCAGTGTTACAGCTCACAGCTTGTTCCTAAGTAGCAGATAATCCTTGAATGTCACTTTTACCAGTCTCCTCTGTCTCACCAGGGGTGGACATCGAGGCAGCCCGGAAAGAGGAGGAGCGGATCATGCTGAGGGACGCCCGGCAGTGGCTCAACAGCGGCCAGATTCAGGACATCCGGCATGCCAAGTCCGGAGGAACGGCACTCCATGTAGCCGCAGCGAAGGGATACGTCGAGGTTTTAAAGTAAGGAGTGGCTTTGATTTCACAGGTGGTAGAGTGTAAACCTTTTTCTTACCCCTTTTCCCTGTTGGGGCAAAAATACAACAACCAACACATTTATATCCTTTTGTTCCATAAAGCCTGGCCTGTCAGTTACATTATATAAATACTGTTTATAGCCAAGACACTGGTGAGGTGTAGCACCAGGATATTCTTTCCAAATACCAAACATATCTTGATCTCTGCATATTGTCAATGCGTTGTTCCGACATTGTCTCTGTGGGCTGTTAATATAGCTACGCTGCTTTAGGATAGGAACTGCAGCCGCCTGTCCCATCTGGTCTGGGAAGCCAGCCAGCACAGTCTACTGCCATAGATAGCTCTAAGATATCTAGGATGTTTAGTGACTACCATACACAAGACAGGGATCTAAATGTTTTCCCCGTCATGGCAGATTTATTGGCTGAAACATTAACGTTTTAAAATTTGCCAACCTCATCCGGCTGTGTTTTGGGATGACTAAGATTTTCGGATTATGTCTCCATGTTTTTAGAGGGTAGACTCTGTATCTTATAAATCTGACCTGAGGTTCCAATGCTGACGCACTTCTAAAAGCCTGAACCCTGGCAGCACCTTGAAAGATTAGTTTAGAGAATCATATCTGCGAAATCCAGCTTTGCTAATTCTAACGAAAACTATTTTTGTTCCCCCCTCTCTCTCTCTCACTCCCCTCCCTCCTTCATTGTGCAGGCTTTTAATCCAGGCAGGATATGATGTAAATATTAAGGACTATGATGGCTGGACTCCTCTACATGCAGCTGCACACTGGGGCAAAGAGGAGGCGTGTAGAATATTGGTGGAGAATCTATGTGACATGGACCTCATTAATAAAATGGTGAGTAACTTGAACTGGCATGAGTCCCGCCATTTAAGTGCTGTGCAGTCCACATTTTATATGACTTCTATTTTCTTTCTTTCCCTCAGGGCCAGACGGCTTTTGATGTAGCAGACGAAGATGTTCTGGGATACTTAGAAGAACTACAAAAGAAACAAAATCTGGTGAGTCAGTGTGGCTGTTAATTGTGTAAGGATTCATATCTGCTGCAAACAACTTCATCAGCAGTTTCACTTGTGGATAAATTTGAATGACCTCTGTAAAATACTGTGAAAGTCCATGATTGAGTGAAAATGCATGAATACAAGATTAATTATGTGTCCAATGTTGTGTGTGCCTTGCTGTATTTCCCCCAAGTAGAACTGCTGATTTTTTTTTTTTCTTTATTCCAGCTGATGAGTGAGAAGAAAGATGTTAAGAAATCTCCTTTGATTGAAACGACAACCACCGGGGATAACAACCAATCACTGAAACCACTCAAGAGGTAAATAGCGTGATGGTAAAAAATAATCAATGGAAACTGCCTGCGAAACTAGTTTTAGGATTATAAAGCCACCTATAGCCCAGGCGTAACTAATTAAATGTCTTTTCTGGTTTGAATATTTCATCCTGTGTCCTCAGCTCTCTTGCACTGCACTATACTGATGCTGTAGTTCTCTCCTGATGGTGTTAAATTTGTGTGTTGCAGCAAAGAAACACTGCTTCTGGAGCCAGAAAAGAGCGCCCCACGCATCGACACCTTAGAACCGGAGAAGGTGGATGACGAAGAGGAGGTGAAGAAGGACGAATCAAGCTGCTCCAGTGAGGAAGAGGAGGAAGAAGATTCAGAGTCAGAGACTGAAGCAGGTACTGTGTGGTTCTTATTTTAGACTGTGTGGCCGTGTGGTATCGGTAAATCATGTCCAGAGCCAAAGAATGTACTGGTTGTCAATTAGATTACTCATAGAATTTAATTCAGTCAGCTCTCTTTACCACAACATGTTCGGAAAGAGGCGAATCGAAGGTGTTTTGTCTATAATTTTAGTGGTCAAACATCACCAGTGACCATTTTTTCTAGAATACATATTTTTCACCACATGTTCTGTTAATTGTTTTCAGCAGTTTTTATTTGTTGACTCAAAGATCTCTCTCTCTCACTTTTCAACTCCTCCAGACAAGAGCAAGCCTGCAGCATCGGTGAGCAACAGCACAACACCCACCCCAACCAGTATCACCGTGTCATCTCCAACCACCCCAACCAACCAGGTGACAACCCCCACTTCACCGGTAAAGAAGGTACGATCTGGTAGTATTTGTCATCTTACCCTGGCAGACAGCTACCACAAACAAACAAAAAAATTTCAACACAGTTTGATTGGCTTTAAAAGACCTCAGAAGAAATTAAATGCTATACCTGTGTTATAGCATTTAATCATGTCTACTACTCTACCCTCAATGAAGCCAATGCAACTTTGCTCCACAGAGACACGTCAGTGCCTCATTGTGTACAAAAATCAATAAAATTCACCATCTATTTAGGTTTTTCTCCTCTTTTAACACAAACCTAATTTCACAGCCGGCTGAAGATACCGGGGGTTTACATAAATGAGTTTGCAGTTCATACTCCAGGCCATCAAATAAATAGATGTCTCTGGTTGTGATTTGCTCTTCACGTTGCAGTACAGCGAGCACACAAAGCTAACAAATGTCACAGAGGGCCTCTGAGAAAGAGAGTTACGACTAGTTGTTGCTGGCGTTTAGCAAACATGGCAACAAGCTGCTCAGGTGGGATGATTTGTGCCCAGTTCTGGATGATGTTAGCAGTTTACTATAAGACTGTTAGGACACCAGTGGGCTTGAGTGTATTGAGTAGTAGATGGGGTTGTTTGGGAACAAAACAAGGGCTGGTAGTGTTTTTCCTCTTTTGAGTCTGCCGCCCTCTGCTGGCAAAATCAGGTGCAGCATTTAACCAAAGATTTCTAAAAGGCTTCTTCCTTTAGTCCTTGGGCTGAAACAAAACATTTAAAGTGACATCGTGTTTAGCTGTTAGAGAGGTATTTTTTGGCGTTTATGTGGCCACAGATGAAATAGGATACATTTAGAACTACAGATTAAAGCCCTATATTTAAGCCGTGATGCATATTATGTTTAGTCAGTGATATTAGATACCACCTACAGACTGCATTATCATTTCACACTCCTGAATGCAGCTTAAATAGGAGGGTAAATTCTACATTTTTTTTAAATTGGCACCCTTTACTCAGATGCCACCCATCCAAGACTTTTGTGAGCGTTTCTTTTTTTTCTGCTTCTTTTCTTGCGATGATCTTCTTGTTCCAGTCCTTCTTTGAAGCCTAGTGCTCACACATCACAATGTCTTCTGTCTAACAAGAGTGAGCAAAACATTAACAATGTCCACTACCAGATGTTTGTTGGATCTTACACTTATTCCAACTGAGAACAATAATGGTAGTTCCCCCTCCCCCCTACCCCCTGGTTTGGCAGTAAGCATTGTGTGGTGTGACTAGGTCTTTAAAAATCTGTCCTTGCCATAAAGTGTGTTTCTTTTGCTGCTGCTTCTGTCTTATTCTGGCTTTTTCTCTGTCTCAACCTCTCTGTCCTCCTCCTTGCCCCCCCCCCATCCTCCCTCCCTCTCTGTGTCTTTCTCATCCCGGGCTCTTGTCTTGGTTGGCTTTAGTTTGAATATATTACTCCCCTCATGCCTGTGGCGGAGCCAGGCTGTCCTGCATTGTGGCGTCAAGGCTTGCGCAAAACTGGCATTTCTCTAGTGCCCAAAAAACCTATGGTGAGGCATTGGTGTGCACCAGAGTTGTTCTCTCATCCTACATGCACCTGTGCACTGACAAAGTACTTAACACCTCCCTAACCACCCTGGCCTGATCCAGGTTATGCCGATTGAACCTCCCTATCGCTGACTTTCACTCATCAGCCCTACATGGTGTCGTTTTCACTTGTAATCAACAAATGCACCGTCCTACTCGTGCTTTCACCTCATGTCTGTGTGGCATCTGTGTTTTGTGCAGTTGCTTGCTTACTGAAAATGTATTTGTGGCCAAATCTTGTGTGAAAACTGTAAATTTTACCCTAAAATCCCAACCAGTTGAAGAAGCCTAAGAGTAATTTTTTATTTATTTTTTTTTTGAGGATAGCATGTACTCAGGAATATCTTTCATATTCAATCAGTGGGTTCAGTCAGGTACGGGTGTGTATATTTTTATTTAATCTGAATGTGATTTTACCTCTTAACTGGCATGTCCTTCCTGGTCTCCTTATTAAAACCTCAAATTTGCAGCCCCTAGAGATTAATCCAAATCATTTTTGGCTACTGTTTTGACCTGATCAACTTTTGTGTTACTCACCAAGATGACTAAAAATTCCATTCTAACATCTATTTAGTTTTAAATGGTCATGCTGCCTCCTCCTTCCTTTCAGGTCACTCAGCCTGCTGGAAAGGTCTCGACTAAAGTGGAGGAGGAGAGGAAGGATGAGTCTCCGGCGTCGTGGCGTCTGGGTTTGAGGAAGACAGGCAGCTACGGGGCGCTAGCAGAGATCACGGCCACCAAGGAGGCTCAGAGAGAGAAGGACACGACTGGGGTGATGCGCTCAGCCTCAAGTCCTCGTCTCTCCTCTTCCCTGGACAACAAAGACAAAGAGAAGGTTGACAGTCACATACAGTTTTTTTCCTTTCATTGTGGTATATGCCTTTGATAACTGGGTCACCAGGATGCTCAGACACACACTCACACAGTCACAGATCAAGCTGAAACACTAAAATGCCAACTCCGATGGTTTTCGCATTATATGAAGTTGAAAATTCATGCTGGGATATTTGACATCTCTTCCAAAATTAGTCACTAACATGGATCCTGTTTGTTCTTCTGCCTACAGGAAAAAGACAAAGGAACCCGACTTGCCTATGTGGCCCCCACCATCCCCAGGAGACTGGCCAGTACTTCAGACATTGATGAGAAGGAAAACAGGTGAAGTCCTGGAGCCTAGTGGCTCCGTGCAAACATGCATTGGCATGAGCAGCTCCTGCTGCCCACTGCTGTGTATTGCAGGAAAAAGGCCTCAATGCTCTGCATGGTGTGTGTAGCCCTAAGCACCTGCTTTTGGTTATGTTATGTTGTGCAGCGATGAATTTAGTAACAGTTGAACAATTCAGTAGAAAGGGCAGATTTTATTAATGGTAGAATTGGGTGTAATAAGGAAAGGTACATATCCAGCATATATGTCAGTATTTGTTTCTGGAAGCCTGGGGTACGATTTTAGCTTTGGTTCCCCAGGGACTCTACCGCTCTGATACGTAGTGGCTCCTACACCCGGCGACGCTGGGATGACGACCTGAAGAACAGTGAAGGAAGCGCATCAACCAACCGAACCCCCAGCTACCAGCGCAGGTTAGCCTCAGCTGCGACATAAACCTCTGCCAAACCCTCATCCCTCATCTCGTCATCAGATCTCAGCTCCATCTGATCTGATGTGTTGATCCATTATGAGGTTGACTTGCATAGCATTGGAACTAAAACCACCATGTAGACAACAGTCATAGTTGTTAATCAATCAGCTACAGTACATTTTTGCGTGGTTTATGTCATCAGAGATATGTATGTACATGCTTTCATGCACCGCAGCAGCTACTGTGAAAGCCATGCAAATCAGCCCAACGCCTTTTTCTGTCACTGCCACAGAGTCTGTTGCATGACTGTACCTGTCCTGTCAGGTTGCTGTGCCACTGAGTTTAGATGCATTACTCAGGCATTTTAACAAGCCTGCATACCCATCTGACTCCCAGATAAATCAAAATTCTCAGGGTTGGTTATGGCACAAAACCTTGACATGGACTTATGCTGCATTCAAGTCATATGGGAAGAAGCCTGGATTAAGCCACCTAATTAAAGTACCCTGGTTTTCAGGTTACTACCTGGGAACTTGTTTCTTGTATTTCTCCATGTTCCTTAATTTAGATTTTACCATCCATAAATAACAATAAAAAAAATCTAACGAGGTGATTGCAGTTAAACTAACCTATCAAAAAAACAGCTGTTTAACTCATCAGCACATCTCAGTTGCTGCTTCCAACTGTCCAGACATTTAAGCAGCAAGTCCCATATGACATGAATGCACCGATAGTGTTTCAAAGCTAGTCTTAAATATGTATGTTTCTTATTACTGTATCTGTGTGTGTGCGCCTCCACCGCTAACATGCCTCTCTCGCCCACCAAACCCCTCCCCCCCGCGCCTGCCAACACACCAGCACGTCCCATACGCTAGCGCTAGGGCGGAGCGGCAGCACGCGGGACGTGCCAGCCAAGTCTTCGTCCACCTCCAGCTTGGACCCTAACACCTGTAATACTAAACCCTGGCAGCCACCCGCCTCCCACTACCAGTCTTACAGCATTTACCGCAGGTACACCAGCCTCACGGGGACGCCACCGTCTCTACACCCACCTGTCCTCTCTCTGTGTGTCTCTGCTCTGCCTGAAGTGCCCACCATTTGTTCTTGTGTTCATTTAACGAGCAAATGAATATTGGAAGAGATGCTTGTTGTGATATACATCCAGAACTAGACTCTGGATGAAATCTAATTCAGATCAAGGTAATCAATTTGTCTGAAATCTTTCAGTGAAGATGCCGTTTAAATACTTTCCAGACCACTGCAAAAAACCCAAGTAAGATGAAATATCTAAAATCAGTTTTCTCTGACAAGATATTTCCTCTTACCAGGTAGTTTTAATGTCAGAACATTCACTTGTTTCAAGCTTTTTTGTCCTTAATTATCGTAATAAGGTTAGAAGTTGTTACTGAGATGTTATTGCTAGTCCTATTATATCCTAGTAGAAATACCACAATTATAAAGCTGCTGCAAAAACTCAGCTGTCAAAAACAAGGAACAAGGCAATAAAATGGGTGAAATATTACTTTTAAAAAACAGAATCATCCATTTTTGTTTTAAAGGTGCTCTACCAGCTAGCAGCAGGTGAAACCCAAAATGCAGTATCTAGACTAACTGAATGAACAATGTAGTAAAGGCTGTGGGACTGGAGGAAAAAGAAATCTGTCTCCTACCCAGTTTGATGTTTAAAAGCATCAGAGCAAACAGAGCACCAGGGGATGTGAAGTTTTGAAATGTTTTATCATATAGTGTCTACAGTTAATTATTGTAGAATTAGGCTTTGTTGAAAGATAATGAATTTCATTAAACAAAAAATGTTAGAATATTGATACATCATGCAAAAAGACTGCTTAAATATTTTAACTCATGACATTAAATACTAGTTATCTCCAATAATAATAATAATAATAATAATAATAATCAAAGCATCTAATAAAATGATTGCGATCAACATTGTAGTCATTTACACATCCCTGTTTGTATCCCACTCGGCCTCACTGGTGACTCTTTGACCTTACAGCGGCTCTTTCGGCAGAAGACACGAGGACCTGGGTTCCTCGACTACATCTTCCTCCACGACCACGACCACCTCCTCATCTGTTACCTCGCCCACAGGCCATCGCGGCCTGCTCTCCAGCCTGGGCTCCTCTTCCACACGCACTGGCTCCACCAGTCTCACCAGCAGGTACATGAACAGTACTGCAGAGACTCTGCAACCAGTGCAGAAAACTAGATACGTATCTGTCAGGCTAAGAGGGTTTTGATATAAAATGTTGGTGTGTAAATAGGTACTGGTCAGAGGAGAGTGCAGAGAGGGAGAAGGAGAAGGAGTCTGCTGCGGTCATCCCCACTATAAACACTGGCTCTACTACGACCACCACATCTACCACTACCACCACCGCCATATCTACCACTACCACCACCACTGGCACTGTCACTGGCTCTGAAAGACGCAGGTAACACACACATTTACCCATACACTGATGTTCTTAAATGTGAATAAATAGAATCATTTATAAGTGACGTGATAATGAATTCACACTGTAATATTAAGCTGGCACAAGAGATGAATCTCATCTGAATCAGCATTAAATTACTGTTTTTGTTTGCTGATGCTGGCCTGTTATTAAACATGTGAAATAGTTAGCTTATTGTTATTAGCCTTAGAATGATGATTTGTTTGATTACATAGAATTTGTCGTTCAGATTTTGTTTAGTTCAGTCTGTTTATTGTTCTTATTTTGGTTTCATTAGAGGCTTTTTGTGTCCCATGATATTTTTTTCATCCTGACACATTCTTTATTCATTGTATTTGTTTATTATGTTTGTTTACATGTATTCAGGGAATTTTTAAGTTTAGACAACTCGGATATTATAAGCAGTTTCAAGAAATATTGGCCTTAAAAGCCTCCACCAGTCAAACAGTAATCCGGATGCATTTCCTCTGTTTGAGAACAGGGTGTGTGTGTGTGATCTGTTTGTACACACAGTGTGCAGAGGGAAGAGAGAGTTTGTCTGTGTCTGTCTGGAAGAGAGAGGGAGCGTGCGAGAGTGTGTCGCTGAGAGCACGTGTTTGAGTGGAAGGGGGGTGGGGGGGTCGAGTGCACGTCTTCCTGTTGCGGTGCTGAAATAAGCCACCTGTCGTGGTGGGAGTAGGGAGCAGGGCCGTTTCAGAGCCTGGACTGCTCCAGCGACTTGTCCTTATAAGGAAGGTGGGCAGAAGCTGCACATTTTCCTCAACGCCAAGGCTCCGCTCCTCACTGAATAAGTGCATAATTCTGTGTGGCCAACAGAGGCGTGTTCAGACTAAGAATAGTTTTATTTCCCAAATGGTGTTCCCAGAAGGTTAAACATGGATATTTGAATCCTGTTTTACCACATTAACTTAAAGTAGGTTGTTTTGAATGCTTTATCTTTATCTAACTCCATGTTTTGACATAGATAGCTGCATCACATTCACACCATTCCACTGATTACAGCAGTCTGTCAGTTCTGGCTACTGACCAGTTCTATTGGTGGTGCTGTACGATAAATAACCCTGCTCTGCAGCATTTATTGAGCAAGGGAAGAGCGTTATTTCCTTACTTCCCTTGCTGGACTGTAAATTAGAGCAGTCATCTCTCTGATCACAAGCCACCTCGTGTCATACTGCCACACAATGATGACAATTACCAGACATGTTTATAAAAGGAATCTGTACCTTGACAGTTTCCCTATTCTAAGAGTCGTTTAAAGAGAATATTTGCTCTCACTGCCACTGATTAACTTTGTGTGTTTTTTGTGTGTGTGTCTTTGTGTGTTTCAGGTCATACCTGACACCAGTGCGAGATGAGGAGTCCGAGTCCCAGAGGAAAGCTCGCTCCAGACAGGCCCGACAGTCGAGGAGGTCCACTCAGGTTAGTTTTCCTGTGTCATCTTTGATAATTTATCTTATCATCTTAATTTATCTCCTCACTTTTTCACAACGAAATCAGCAAATAAAATGACAAAATGTTAACATTGAGCCTCAGTGCACTTGGCTTGGATTCTGATTTTACAGCCACCAAATTGTGGCTGTAAAATAAGAGGAAATCATCCAAGCAACAAATTGAAAATCTAGAGGTTTAATATTCCTCTCATCTTCCAGGGCGTGACTCTGACTGACCTGCAAGAGGCTGAGAAAACAATCGGCAGGAGTCGTCCCACAAAGACCCGCGAGGAGGAGAAGGAGGAGAAAGAGAAGCAGGACAAGGAGAAGCAGGAGGAGAAGAGGGAGACGGAGACCAAGGAGGACGATTACCGATCGAAGTACCGCAGCTTCGAAGAGGTACGTTAAACTTTCCCAAGACAGGTCACTGTAACTTCACAGCAATTCACATCTTGAGTATTTGACTCTGCTGTCGCTCTTACCTGCCTTATTCCTCCGGTCCTCTCTCCCCTCCAGCGTTACAGACCTTCCTCTTCCTCCTCCACCTCTGCCATTTCCACAATCAGCACTGCCTCCACCCCATCCTACTCTAGCACCACATTGTCCTCCAGTTCCAGCTCCCTCAACAGGCCTAACAGTCTGACGGGGATCACCTCCTCCTATAGCCGTTCCTCCAGAGATACGGAAAAAGGTCAGTAACTAGTGCCAGTCAAATCTAAAAACAAGGTGCAGTGAGAAATGCCTTGTAACTGTTTAGTTGCTCCATCTGTAGTGGGGCTACAACCTAATTAAGTCAACTGTAATGAAACTTTATCAAAGACAGTGACAAAGACAAGTTTCCTGTGGCTTTTTCAAACCTTCTGCTGTAACAACAGCAATCCATTTTACTGAGTCATCATGTAACTCCTTCACTACATTTTTAGAATAAACTCATAACTAATATATATAACTAATATAAAGCCCTAAAGGCACAGAGTGTGGCCGCATGACTGCTGAATTCCACCTGATGCTGGGATCTGTCACCACAGGTTCCACATTCACATGGGCATACTGCCACATGCCGATTAAAAGCATTGAGACAGAAAGGGATTGTGTTGCCTTTTAAATTAAGTATCTCTTCTCTTAATGAATAAACCCATGAAACATCCCTGGGAAAATAAGCAGCAGCTTTAGTCTGGTCAACTGAAGGAAACACTAACTGCTTTGTTCTCCCGCGACCAAAGCCCTTTTTTTCCTTTCTCTAAACTCCAGCCAAGTCCACTTGTTGACCTGATTGTGCTTTGTGCAGTCAAACCATTCCCTTGGTTAACCTGGACCTTGAATTCTTATTGGGATTTATGTGCATGTGCATTGTCAAAATAATAAGGGTTGAATTGTTCTTCAATTAAATACAGGACAGAGGTCAAAGGCAGATCATTTATATAAGACTGCTGACAGGCCAAAAAGCTGTCATTCCATTTCCTCCGTAGGTCTTTTTTTTTTTGGTGTTTTTACTTCATATCATTTTGTTGATGTTATGGAATTATCACACTGCAATTTACCTGTCATCATTCTCGTCGATGCACAGAAGCGGACAAAAAGGAGGAGGAGAAGGAGGGTGAGGACAAGTCTCAGCCTCGCTCCATACGGGATCGCAGGCGGCCCCGCGAGAAGAGACGCTCCACTGGGGTCTCCTTCTGGACCCAAGATGTAAGAGACTCGCACACGATGAGAAAAGTTCAGGAACCTAAGTATTCACTGCACTCCTCATGAGGTGCAGCAGTTCGTAACACTTACACAACCCTGACTGTTCCCTCTTTGATCATTTGGATAGCAAGAGCTGAAAACTGTCTGTAACCCTCCTCTCACACTCTCTCTCTTTTTTAAAATTCCAGGGTGATGAAAATGACCCTGACCAGCAGTCCGACTCAGAGGAGGGCAGCACCAAGGGAGAGCCACAGGTAAGCCAACACACACCCAGACAGGGCAAAAAAGGAGATAAAACTGACTTAAGTAGGAGCCCTCCAGCCCAACCGTCAAATCAAACTAGTCATATTACTTCTCTTGTATGCCGCGACTTCTATTTGAATTTTGGCCTTTTGCATGTATTCTCTATTCTGGTCCTTCCTCATGTCTCCTTTCATGTAGTCCAGCCCGGGCAGGTCCACTAGTCTCTGATATCCACCGCTCTGCCCCTGTACAGCTACGATTTCCTCCCCTCCCACATATCTTTCCCTCTCACTGTCTGCGGCCTTTCGAATTTTTATTGTTTCCATCTTCCGGTGATTGTCTGGTTACCACGGCGGCCTTGCAAACCAAAAGTAGTCACTCCACCATAGATCATTAGGTTTTCAAAACACGCGGACACACAAAGGCGAGGAAGATTGGGTCACTGAGGTCAAAGCACACACAGGAATGAGATGGTGGAGAGTATTCTTCACCCAGTGATCGTAGGAAATGGAATAACCTGTCAGTCCAAAGTTAGCAGGTTGATGCACACACCCTAATTATTAAAATTAAAAAAATAAACTATGTCGAAACAAATTAAACTCAGTCTTACTGTCCATGGATGGAACAGCATAGATCGGCAGTGTTGTGAAAATATTGCTGGCTGGGTGAACTTCCTGTTTGAATGGGAGTGTCAGGCAGACAGTATTCAGAGATGAGAAGGACACACACAGCTGCCGGCCATCTCTTACAGTATAAAGGGTGGAGCTGCAACAGAGCACTAAATAGGAAACAAGCAATTATCTTGCTTGAAGATGTAAAAGCTTACAGGAAAAGCTCTTCCTATCTAGCCCAGCACTCCCAGTTGAAAAAGTGTTTGCAGGTTCCAAGTAAATAAAAATTATTTTAACCTTCCTGGATGAAATTGTCAAGACTGAAGTTGTAAAGTCATACAAAACGTTTGGATTGCTTCCTGATTAAAATCGAGTAGAAGACTGTTGGTTTGTGCCTGCGTGATGCATCTCCAGTTGTGCATTAAATAATACCAAGCTGGCTGTTTGATCCGATGAGCTGAACTTCATGTTGATCATTTTCCTGGAATGCTCTCAGGAGTTCTTGACTCAAGATTGTAGCATTGTCGCGCCCCCGCCCTCTGTCTGCCTCAGGAAGCTGACTGTAATTTCAAAATAGCTGGAAGCCCGACCCTCCAACCTGACCTCCCTATCTGATGTCTGGCCCCATTCTCAGGGCGGCTGCTGTGGCACCGCACAAGCACGCCAGGGCCCGGAGACCCAGCCGTCCTCGAAGCATGGCAGCTGTTTAGTTATCAGTGTGTGTGTGTGTGTGTATTTGCATGCAGGGCAGTTTGTAGGAGGTTTACTGTGTGGGAGGGAAGGTCAGGTCCTGATACATGCAGAGGAGGCTTTAGCTGATGTGTAAGCAGTCCTCCAGTGTACACTGACTGACAAAATGCATTTTACTGCTTTCTAACTATGGATGTTAACATTCACTGTGGCTTTTTGTTTCCTTACAGAGTGACAGATTGTCCAGGTATGTTTCACCTCCATCATCTCTTATATGTTTCTGTGTTGCTGAAACATTTGGTTAAAAATAAATGACTGTTGTTCCTGTTGCAGGAATGAGAGCACTTCATCTTTAGATCGCAACGACACTCTTTTTAGCCGTAGCTATGAGAGTCGAAGGCCATACTCAAGCCGACTGGATAGAGACGACACCACTGACTATAAAAAGGTATTTATTTAGTTTAACTTCTTTTGTACAGCATTAATTATGATTGTTACACTTGTTGACTGACCTGTTTGTTTCTCATTTTAGCTCTACGAGCAGATCTTAGCTGAGAACGAGAAGTTGAAGGCCCAGTTACGTGACACAGACTTGGAGCTGGCAGACTTGAAGCTACAACTAGAGAAGGCCACACAGGTCAGCTGAACCTCCCACTGCTTCAGCTAATGAGTAAAAATCTCGACAACATAACAAATCTAATGTGTGCCGTTGTCTTCTCATTGCAGAGGCAGGAACGCTATGCTGATCGATCACAGCTTGAGATGGAGAAAAGGGTAATGACGGAACTATTTTAATAACCCAGCTCTATTACAGATGTCCTTCTTTGTTTATTAACACCATGAACTTTACATAACCTCTGTCTCTCTCAAGTTTGTCTTAAACTAAATGTAGAAATGAGAAAGTGTGTGTAAATTGATAAAACCGACCTGCTTTAAACATCCCAGTAACACTGCCAATGGGTTTATGTCTGAAGGTAACAAGCAGGCCCCAATATCATCTGGGTGGTGGTATGATCTTACCCTGAGTTTCTGTTATCAGTCTCCTTTCTGCTGCTGGCTGTTGTCTCACACGTGCCCTTGTAGTCCGGGGAGGGGGAAGGGGTCAAAGGGACCTCTCTTCCTCCCTCGCCACCCAGAACACTGCCACCTTCTCTTTCACCTGTGTTTTGAACCTCAGAGGCAGCGTGTGGTCACCACTTCTCAAGACTGCTTCTTTTATTATTATTTTGTGTATGCGTGTGTGAAAGTGTGTTTTATGTCAGTTTGTGCAGGAAATAGAACAGTAATAGGTTGTTGAATTGAAAGAACCTGTGCATGTGTGTTTTCATCATCCCCCCACACTCATTTGTTAATAATGCTGGCGTCTTCAGCTGCAGCTGTGTAGACACAACATCATAACCCCTGGATTTGTGAACTCCCTCCACTATTTTTAAGTCTGTGCTGTAATCCCAGCCACATTTGAGTTTATCAACCATGTGTCATTTGTCCTCACAGCCTTGTATAATACAAGAATGTCCTTTTTTGTTTAAAAAAAGACATTCTGACCTCCCTGTCCATGAGTCATGTCATTAACTCGCCTTCAAACACAACCTCTAAACATCTACGCCCCTGTTTTTTGACTCATACCTGCCTTTATACATCTTACACATAAATTATGTATACATCACTGAATATCTCAGTCTGAAGTGGCCGTTGCTTGCAGACGCCTCACGAGTGTGTGTGTGTGTGTGTGTGTGTGTGTGTGTGTGTGTGTGTGTGTGTTTGCTACACCCTCACCATCTTCCACACCCCTCGTTTTATACAGCGTGTAGAAGCCTGCACTTCAAGTGTGTTTTCTACTAATCTTCTTTAATGATGTCTGAGTTCAGAGTTGACCCGCTGTCCTCCACCCTACAGGAAAGAAGAGCTCTAGAAAGGAAGATTTCTGAGATGGAGGAGGAACTTAAGGTACCGACACACACACACACAGACAGTTCAGTTCATGTTCAGTGGGGTTTAGGAGATTTCCGTTGATGAAGTCAAGATCACAGCAAGTGTGTAGGTGGTACTTGCAAGTTCCAAAACAGTGCTAACAGCTGTGACTTCATGATCTTAAAATTCAGGCCCTATGAGTTAGTTAGGGTTATTCATTTATTTGGTTTGAGAGGTGAGTCATTTCAAATGCCATGACGCATTACAACTTGGGTCGTATTTTTGTAGTTCTGTCGTCAGGTATGATAACATTGCACTCAGCAAAGTCATTTCTAGGATCTGGGAACAGGGTGATGACGCTACTGAGCAAGAAACACAAGCAGTCAGTCAGACAGGTGGTAAATAAATCAACAGTTTCTGGCTGTCCCCAAAAGTTTTCTGTAGCTGCTTCATACAACACAGAGAAATGAAGGAGTGGTTGAGCTGGTTGCAACTTTACAGAATAACTTGTCTTGAAATGACTGAACCACAAGACTAACTGTGATGAAAGAAGAGGTGGGTGGTGGAAACAGAGGGCAGCGCAAGGCAGGGCAGCACTACTTGTTTCTGTTGACCTTTGTGATACTTTCAGCTCCAATGTCCGGCAGGAGAGGCACTGAGCGCTGCCATAGAATTTCACAACTGAGCTATGACCCAGACATTTACTGTCTTTGTGTGGAAATCTATTGTTTTCACAGCCCAGATGATGAACAGATAAATTCATTTGTCAGGTTTTAGGTAAAACGTGTGTTTGGCAGTGGTATGGTGAGGAACAGCAGACCACATCAGATTAAAGTAACAACTCTGAAAACTCTGACTCTGGAACAGCTCTACCAACAGGAAGTATGGACAAAACTGTAAAAATAAGACCCAGGTTGTGAGAAAATGTAACATTTCTTTTTCCTGAAAATATTGTGTGTACACCATGTGAGCCACTAATACAGGAAACATATGATATAGATAGACAATACATCAAATACATAATTTGTTGCTGCCACATTTAGACAAATACAAGTTTTGAGCCAAAAATACCAATGAGTTGATTAGAATGACTCATGATATCGTGACACTGGCGATTCCTGGCTGCTTGAAAGATGATTTGATTGGTTTCTTTTGACTCATTTTCACACAGAAAGTATTTATGTCCTCTGTGGCAGCAAAACAAGTAACCATCAAAACACTCCTCTAAGTTAAACTGGACTCACTACACACTTCCAGGGCTGACGTTGTGAGTTTGTAAATGTCTTGTCCTTGAATGTAATATAACCTCCACTCTTTTAAGGCTAATTTCCAGACAGAAAATATACATCCTCCTGGCATTCGTGCATCTCTTATTCTGTTCAGGGCACATCTCAGGTCAGCTGTTGTAATCTATGTTGACGTAGCGTTTAAGCTCTTCTACCGAGACGGCCAATTAAATGTTCCCTTTCTGGCAAACTGATTCAAGGAGGAGAGAGAAAGCAAAATCCATTAAATTCCTAGTAAGCAAGTGTTCCTCCATCGCTGTGATAACAAAGTGTGTTTATTTTTAGGTTGTAGGCAGCTGGCTGATCGTATCAGTGTCACTTTCCATTTTTCTACAAGCATCATGCTGAACCGGAAAGCCTCTTAATCATTCCTTCGGTTTCCAAAATCTGTCCCCATTTTCTAACAATCTTCCTTTTCTGTTTTCCCTTTTTCCTTCTCTCGGCCCCTCTTCTCTATTAATTTATATTGTCCTGTCTCTCATTAATCCTTTCTCTCTAATTTGTTTCTTAAAACGCATTTCTCCTGTCTTCCTTCTGCCATTCTTTCACTCTCGCTCTCTCTTTACATCCCCTCTGCCTCTTCCTCCCTCTCCTTTCTCTTTTGTTCTCCTGTGTTGTGGTTGTTGTTTCTCCCCCCCCCCTGCAGAACCTCCCCCAGGTAAAGCAGGTTCAGGCCCTGCGGCAGGTTAAGGAGCGGCTGCAGGCTGAGAACCGGGCCCTGGCCCGCGTGGTGGCAAAGCTCTCGCAGTCCGCCTGCAGCCAGCTGCCCACCGTCGACCTCTAAAGCCACGTCCGTCTGTCCACCACCATCTCTTCTCTTCCTCCCCTTCCTCTTCTTCTACTTCTTCCTCACCTTCTCCCTTCCCAACCCCCATTCTTCTCATGCTCCATTCGCGCTCTGCCCCGCACCCATAGACAGGCAGGTGCCCAGCCGCCCAACCACCACTGGTTTTGTAAACTCCCTTTTCTGCCACCCCCCTGCCTCCCCAGAGCTTTTGGTTTTCAGATTGGGGAGGGTGTCTTTTGGTTTTTACAACAGGACACTCTCCTTTTACAGTACTTGACTGCCAGGTGTTTTCCACACTTATAAAACTAATCAACATGGGTGGAGAAGGAGCTTAGGTAAGTATTGTTTGGCTGACAGGTGTCTAAATTTACTCCCAAATGTGAATTAATCAAACACACCTTCAAGCACTGTAAAGGAAAGCGTCCTCTTTGTAGTTTCTAGTTGTGATGCTTCCATCAGAGGGAGCTCGGTTGTTCAGTTTGGCTTGTTCTGGCTTCTTTGCATGAAGTGGCATCCTATTTTTGGCATCAACCTTTTTGGCCCAAATCTTCAGAGACTGAACCTTTTTCCCCCGTCTGTACTCCTCAACTTTTTCATTTCTAACAGATGACATCAAAAAAAAAAAAAAAAAAATATGGGAGACAGCTGTTGCATGCCGTGACAGGTCCAGTCGGACACTGGTTTAGTATTGATGGGATATTTAAACAGTTGATTGTCATCTGTAAATCAGTAAATGAATGTTTGTTTTTAAGGCAACTGAAATCTCTTTGCAGGAGATTGTCAGTGTTGTATGTGAGTAAAGAACTGAAAAGTATTGCATAGAAATATCTGGAATTATTTAGTAGAATAATACATGAATGATTGATTGTCATGATTACATACATTGGACATACTTAAGTTTATAGAATCTTTGTTAAGTTCAGTGTTCAGTCAAATGCCAGATCATATGGCCTCATATTTCCACATTTCGAGAAAATCTGGACTGGTGTTCACTCATAATGGGTCACAAAACACATTACAAAAAGAAAAAAGACAGTGCTGTCTACCATACATTATTAACTATTACTTTTACTCCAGAGCCTGGCAGGTGTTGTTGGAAACACAAATTAAAAGAACATAGTGTTAAATTTTGTTTTGTTTTCACTTAATCTTTTGCACTGCATCAGACTACCCTGTGGTATATGTGAAGCTAACTGATAGCAGCTAAAGCAGGCTAATGTTGTCTAAATAATGTCCAGTGTCAGAGCTGTATAAAAAGAACATAGAAGGGAAATGGGCATGTGTAGTAAAGAAAATATCCATACAGTGTTGATATGAACTAATGGATTCAGTATGTTAAATCAAAGCTGCTCGTCTGGGTGCTCCTCTGTTGTGGATTAGCCACGACAGCCTGTAACTTCAGCACCCGTTGTTGTGGTTTCACAGTACGAGCACAAATGAAGTAGTTCAACAACACTTATTACACATTCATACACAACAGTTATTATTCAAAGGTACACATTTCCTAAAGAGACCCCGACACCTGCCATGCTCTGCGGAACAACATACAATAATCAGCTTTTCCACTTTTGTACAGATCAAATAAAAAGACTCTTTAGTCTCTGCTGTGTATTTTTCCGGCTGCCGGTGAGCAGCCGTTGAGGTTCTGCATGGCTTTCTCAGGAACTTTGGCCTGTGGTGTGCCCGCTTTTACTTTTCTCTTGACTTGGAACAAATGATTTAAAAAATAAAAAAAAAAAGAGAGAAAACAAAAAACATGAGAGATGCTGTGTGACTCAAAGATTGCTTACACAGGCTGTAATTAACAGTTTGTAAAACCGGCCTGACTGGTTTAATGACATGTGCATCTGTCAAGACTTGTCTAAGCCTTCTCTCTGTGTGTCTCCCCCCACCTCCCCCCAACTTCCCTGTTTCCTTTTTATTCCCTTTCAGATGCTCCCAGACTTGAAAGCAGACAACCAGAGACTAAAGGACGAGAACGGAGCACTCATTCGAGTCATTAGCAAGCTTTCCAAGTAGAACAGCCCCCCCCCGCCCCGTCTTCTGCACCCCCTAGTCCCCCATGGCAGTGACTAATGGAAT
Source organism: Lates calcarifer (assembly GCF_001640805.2). Lineage (NCBI taxonomy): Eukaryota > Metazoa > Chordata > Actinopteri > Centropomidae > Lates > Lates calcarifer. The sequence continues at coordinate 10,064,519 of NC_066850.1, forward strand.
TGCACATTTAGATATTAATTGCAACAGACATCAAGAGACAAGACTCCTTTTTTTTCCCCCTATTTTTCTCCTCCCCAACTCTTTTATCTATCTTTTGCTCTTCCACCACTACTGCAGCATCCACCCATCCATCCATCCATCTACCCCCCCCCCCGTGCGCCACCTCCTCGACTATAATCCACTTGATTTGCGTGGCTGCTGTCCTGATAGAACCACTGAGTTTACAGAGCAAAAGGAAAAAGGGTTGCGTGAGCAGCATGTCAAAAGCATTGTGGGCGGGAAGCCTGAAAACTATTTAACCAATAAGCCTTAGTTGTACATAAAGAGAAAAAGAAAAACACTTGCATCTCTCTCTCTCTCTCTCTCTCTCCTCTCTCTCTCTCTCTCTCTCTCTCTCTCTCTCTCTCAGCTATCACTGAAGAACAGATATAATCCGACACCTGATTTTATTTGTGCCACAATCTCTCTTATTTGATGTAATTTCTCTTTTTTGTTTCCTCTCCCTGTGTAAGTGTTGTGTGCTGTGCAGTTTCCTCCTCCCTCCTTAACCCCTTAAAGTGCCACTTTTGCCCCATATCAGCTCCTCGTGGCCCTTGGCGCCCACCCCCCACCCACCCCTTTTTTTTTCTCTTCCCACACACAGATCACCAATGCACACACACACACTCGCCCACCTTCTCCCCATTTTTGTACCTCTGTGCATCTTCCTCCAAGAGGGAAAAAAAATTTGAATTCTCGCTTTAGCGAAACGAGGCGGACCTGGTGGAATTTAAGCTTTCACTGTATGTGCAATATGCATTTCTTTTTTCTTTTCTTTTTTTTTAATGCTTTAATGATGAGTCCATCACAAGTAGGATTTTTCACTCTTCCACCGCTTCCATTGCTCACCTTCCTCCCCTCCCCCTCTTTTTTTTTTTTTTTTTTGTTTTAAGTTTGTAGTGTAGTCAGTTTATACTCTGTATTTCTCACTTTGTTTTAGCAGGTACTGAGTGATGCTGTATATACCTGTATGTATTTGTTTGAGACCAGCACATGGCATGCGTTTATGGTTCCCGTCTGTTACTATTAAAAGTATACAAATTCCAGAGGACAAAAAGGTGTGTTTTAATTATTTTTTCTTTTATAGTCTAAAGACATTGGATACAGTACAGTAGAGCCTCTCTCTTACACGGGATGGCTGGCAGTGTTCAGTGCTTTATTTTCCAGTTTAAAATAAGTGTTCACATAATTGTGAGATTTAAAAAGAAAAAACAAGAAATAATCGCTTCACTACATTTCACTTTCATTGTATTCAGTATCTTGGAAGAGTGCTGTTAATTTTGTTTCCAATTTTTTAAAGCTGTAGTATTATAACCAAGGTGTTGTCACTAAAAAAAGAAAAAAAAAGAAAAAAGAAAATCTTAGGTATCGCTAACCCAGTCCTTTTTACAATGTCTACATGCACTGTCAATGCCATGTGAGGGGTCTTGATGTCAGGTTAAAGCAAATCGCCACCATCAAATATTCCATGCATCTGAAAACATTTTATGCATTTCAGTGGCCTTTTAAGGATATTTTAGTAAAAGAAGTTAAAAAAAGAAGTCACTGCAGATGGACTAATGACCATCTACTCTGGTTAAGACTTTTTGTTTGTTTGTTTTTTTTTTTTTTTTTTTTTCTTTTTTTCCCCCCATCATCTTGTAAAATAGGTGTGTGGCTTAATACATGCAAGCTGTGCTGTGACTACCAACCACTGAAGAGTTCATTAAAAATAAACTTGTACATTGTAAAGTTCCAATGTCTCATTATTTATTTTTCTTCTTTTTGTTTAAATGGTTGATTTCATGAAAGTGGTAGTGGGATGAGTCCACTTAACAGAATACAACTAGTCCTCCTAAAGGGCCAGTACATTTAAATTACAGAAAAATGGTATCTAGCCATGCAGATATTTTTGGTTTGGTGTCTCTGCTCCAATACACTGTTTTTCAAAAATTCTGTATCAAATTCAGAGGGATGACACTGATCCAGGAATTGAGATAAACAATATATCCATGAAGCAGCATTTTAATGAAAAATTCATTCTCCTCAGGAACTGGACAAACAGTCCTCCTTTGTATCACTGCCCATGTCATGCTACTGTTTGTGAGGCAGAAAACATCATTTTCTGGGATATTTCTGATTTATCTGAAATGAAAACAAGGAAATTTTGCTCATTTAAGTCTCAGTTTAATTATTAAAAGAAATTGCTGTTGAACCAGCTCTGAATTGTATGTATTGTGTTGTAACAGATTTATTGTGTGTGTGTAATTTGGGTGAATTGGCTCTTTTGTTATAAGCCTATACCCAATTGTGTGTGTGACACTATAATATGCCTTGACTTTTCTCTTTCCCCATAAGGTGGGCTGGCCTGGGTATCAGGAGTTACTGTTGCTACTCTCCATCATACCAGTAGATGGTGCACAGCTTTGCAGACTGTCAGTCAGTGTGTTACTGTGTTAAATACAAATGAAACACACAGATCACATCCACAAAAACAAGAGTAACTGTAGGAGTCTCTCTATTTATCAGCTACAAAATACAGTGCATACAATGCCTTGCTCTTAAGACCTTCAACCGGCCGACCCTCTCAGCCATTCAGTTTCTCCAGTGACAGGAGTTAACAATCTCTTAACATGAAGATTGAAGCAGTAGCAAAAAGCTGACTGTCTTCCCTCTCCTCCTCCTCCTCCTCCTCCTCCTCACACTCCTGAATCTGCACTGCTTCACTTCTCTTTATTGTAATCCCAGATGGCGGTGGATTTGCAACAAATAAAAGTGCAGCCAAGAGTTAGATAACATGTACACACAGTCGTAAAGTGACAGGGTACACGAGCATTCGCTGCAACTTCCACCACTGAGCTGGACAGATTCCTCTTTACGTGATTTATATGACAGTGATAGTTGAAATAACTTCACTGCATGCTCTTGTTTCTGCCTGTATTGTCTGTAATAGCCCACTGGGTGTGACTTGCTTTCTTGGTTTAAGATAAAGTGCTCCAATCCTGAGATAAGGCTTTAGGGATAAGCAGTGGTATCTGCCATAATTGCCCAGACTCATGCGAAAGTTCCTGGCTTTTTCTGTTTTCCATTGCCTCAGTGCGTGGTTTAGAAGTCTGGTTTGTGTCTTCACTATGACACGGACATGCTTCCCCAACCATCTTAAGAAGAATGTCTTCATCAGGACCATGACAGGGGATAATCAGGAAAAAAAAAGATCTTTTAGACAGATTCCTGGCCTTTAAAAGTGACCCCCCATGTAATTATACTAACAAATGGTTTGAATTAATGCTGCCTTTTCCCGTGGTTTGCCTGGCTCAAAGGCAGTGAGGACAACAGCAGGCTATTTGTTTTTGTCATCATATAGAGGTTTACCTCAGTGTATGCATTCTGATGTTTAACCTGCACTTTTATGCCACATCTGTTGCAGATGATTAATGCTCTTCAGAAGGCTTTCGTCTGCACTTAAGCTCATTTCGGTTGCAGGCCCTTCACTGTGAACCAGATTAATGTGTTGTGGGCGCACTGACCTGGGATGTCTGAGGAATAAACTTAATAACTCGCAGGATTTTCTATGCATGTCATAACCACAGCTTGAGGGTCAATCCGGCTCAGTATTTTTTAAACACGACTATGGAAAGTCTAAAGCTAGCAGCTAGCAGCTCTATGTGGTGCTTTGAGCTAAATGCTAAGCACGCTAACATGCTCATAATGTCACTTGAGCAAAAATAAAAGCAGACATGGTGTTCAGTCCGGCTTACCTTTAAATGGTGAGCGGAAATGTGATGATTTGAAGTAAAAGGAATAAAATATTTAAAAAGAAAACACCAGTGTGGACCTTTAAGTGTCACAATCAGAGCTTGTTAGTAGCTCACTGAGGCACTAGAAATGTGACCAGTAATAAGTCCCAGCAGGGAACTAAAATAATTCTCGTGATTGCAGCCTGGTCTCTTTTGATTCCTGACAGCAGCTCCACCAGTGGATGTCTTGCTGTGCTTTTCTAGGTTGGAATTCATCCATAAAGAAGGAATTAGATCTTGGCAACTGCTGTCACACACACAGACACTCACACTCATCCTCTCTACTCATTTTATTTCCACCACGGCCTAATCTCCCTCTCTTCTCTACCATAAAGTGCAGCAACCCAAACAAACCTCCTCCCCATCTGCAATTTTAAACCTCCAAACACACACTAGACTTAGACACATTGGATGAGCAAAACCCCTCAGCGCTGAGGACAAACAGCAGCGGGGTTCCTCTCTGATGACAAACAATGACAAATTGAGGCGTCCTGATGAAGTGACAGCTTGAGTCTGTCACTGAGACAAAGACGAACACCCTCGCTTGGAAAAATGCATTTCAGAGCAGTGGTGGGTTGCTGTGGATGCATCTAGAAGAGACGGTATAGAGACGCCTCTCACTCTTTGACTGTGGTCTCACCACCTGCATTTATAGGAAAATGCATTTATGTATCCTGCTTGTGACAACTGCACCGTTAGTCACTCAAAGCAAGCGATCTGAAGACGTTAACGTGGGTTCTGGGAATCTATGAGGGGTCTTTTACAATAGGTTTTGTAATTTAACAGACTTATCAGCCAAATAATCACTGATGAAAATAATAGTCAGCTGCAAAAATCCATTAGAAAACGCTCCAATAAGGGTGTAACAGATTTATTTTGTGTGGGATATTTTCTCAGGTGAAAAGTCAACTCCAAAGAAAGCTTTTTTAAAAAACAACTAATAAAAACTGGAAATCAACTCAGTCGAAACATCAATCAAGGAACTTAATATATTTACTTCATTAATAGAAAAGAGTAGCTGTGAATGAGAACCTGTAAAACTATGTCTGATTACGCTACTGATTAATGAACTGTTGTCTGACTGATGAGGTGTTTGTTCACCCTGTGTTTTTAAAAATAAAACTTAATTCAGCTTTATTTATACAGCACTGAATCACAGCAGAAGCTATCTCAAGACACCTTTATAAAGCAGGTCTAGACTGCACTCTTTATATTATAATATGCCTCCACTTAATTCAAGGGTATTCTTTAAGTGAGCTGACTAATGCAGACACAACTGACTGGTGTTTTCAAGAAAGAAAGGATTTCAGTTCAAAGTATGAATTTAGATGATGTGACGATTTTTTTGCAGTGTGTAGGGCCAACTCAGCAACACTGAATAGGGGAAGAGGAGGTTGGCACGTTGACCCACCCAGTCACCCACCATCACCCCATCATCATCAACAGATGGCACCCTGCAGATGGCACGGGGATGGTACTGGGGGCAATTGGTGAGCACATAAGGAAGAACAGACAAACACGAGCACCACCAGGAACATGAGGTCTGTGGGTTGGGCTTTTTGTGCAGAAAAGAAAATATGTTAATTCATCTTTGTTACTTTGTTACTCATTCCAAAACAAATGACTCAAAGGGAAACCAGCAAACCCACACACTGAGAAACTGGACCCAGTGAGGGCTTTACTGCTGCATTTTCCCAGTAATCTCAAACCCTGAGAATTCTCTGACGACCTCACGCTGACACTCGCTCTCTCTGTGTTTTATGGGAAGTGTGTCACCTAAAACTCTCTGTTGTCCCACGTTCTAACTTCCTTCCTCTTGTTGACCATGTAGCTGGTGCACGCAGAGGAGAGTTGTACGCCGCAGCAGTCTTGTGACGGGAAGCTCAACAGTTCAAATCCAGGATCGTTGGGGGGGGAAATCACAGCGGGAGATGTGAACAAAACACTGAATGTGCTCTCCATCCTCCACATCAAGCCCTTGAGCAAGGCACGTACATTCCTTGTAAAACTGAGCTGCTCCAAGAGAGTGATGTGTGCAAATACTGCATTTATAGTTGACTAATGGTTCTGCAAACCATTCTGTAATGTTTTAGGACATTTGAATGTATTTGTTCTCTCTGTTCATGAACAGAGGGATTGGCAGTCTCTTGAAACTAGCTTGTGATCCATCATGGTGATGAATTGTAATATTTATAGAGCTTGAAGCCGACTTTAATTTATTTTAAAGTTACATTATCACTGTGAGGTATCACAGTGCCGTGTACTTTTCAAACCAGTGGTCTCTTAAACTGCATTTCTGTGTAAAAACAATGGAACGGTGTGTAGATGTGAATGAAAAACAGTGAGTGAAATATGAAAACAATCATTTTTAAAGAAATCTGAAACAGCACAGCATGGTTTGCAGAGGTGAAGTTTGAAAATTAAGCAAAACACTAGTGTGACTGGTCAGTTAATGAGATACTGTGTTGCTCAGCATCTCTTCCCTTCAAAAATAAAGGCAAAAGAAAATAAAGAGGCGACTCCCGCATTCCTTTAAATCTCAACACTATAAAAGTTCAAACTCATAACCAGCCCAGCTGATTCGTGCCTCTGTTCTTCTAAGTGAAGAGAAAGACAATCATGTTATTTCCCTGCATACCCACCAAAAACATGACTTGCCAGTCTCCCTCTCTCTGTGTGTGTGTGTGTGTGTGTGTGTGTGTGTTGCAGAACTGCTGGCTAAACCTGACATCTGTGTGTAAACCCAACTTCTGGGAGGCTCGGGAGAAACATTTCTTGAATACTTACTTACTCTTGGATAAACAATTTCATGGGGGAGTGAGCTCGGCATAGGCTCGCTCGCTACAAAATTACCCACCTAATAGCTTCTGACTAAAACATTACTGTCAAATAAATGAAAACGTGTGAATGCAAGAGTGGCCATTACACAGAGATATGTTTAATATGAATTTCAGGTTGCTTGCAATGCTCATTTTACAGCCGGGCAGGCAATGCATTTTTACTCTTTACCATAAACGTGTTATGGGTTATAACACATCTGATATGAGCGGTCATTACAAAAAAATATTAGAGATCTTCCAGAGACGGTGCAGGGTACTTTAAATACATTTAAACACTCAACACAGAGTCTAAGCACACTTACTTTGGGAATACATCACTGGAATGTTTAATGGGATTTATTTCAAAGCGGCATTTGTGTTGTCATGGAAGGAAACATTCTGTGACAACCCTTATGCCCCCTCATTCTTTTTTATTTTCCTCCTCAAGAGCAGACAGAAATATGCTAAATATGCAGCAGTGTGACCTGAGTCCATAGATCAGGGTTTATTTTTAGGAGAGGCGCCTCACTCCCTCGCTCCACCCAAGTTTTTTTCATTATCTGCAACAGGATTTGCACATGCAGAGATAATGACTGTATGCCTGCTCTCCCATTCACCAATAGGATGTGGATGAGAGTCACATTTTTTTAGCCCTTTATGGCAAATAACATGGGTCCATTAACACGCGTAAACAGCCTCTTACTGGAAACATGTTCAGAAATTTACATATCAGTGATAAACTTCCCCTGAAAGTCAGTGGACCCTTGGGTGCGAGCTAGGTGCCCATATACCCTTCAGCATGGCTAAGTTACGATGCTATTACCCTAGCATGAAATTAGGTTTCTGACAGTAAGCACCTATAGCAAGTTTTAGATCCCCACGTGAGAAGAAATCTGAGCTCATACAGTTAGGTAATGGCAGAATGCACAGCGATTGGATATCACTGGAATGCCGAGCAGAGTTATTACAATGGAGCTTTGCATGAACACGCAGCAGTGACTTGCAGTATGTTAGATTAATTACACTTCCTCTAAGCTGGGATCATTATACAGGAGAGCTCCAGACGGAGGAGGAAATCTTAATGCTGACTGTACGCCTGTGTTTTAGAAGCTATACTTGTCTCTGTTCTGCTGGATGTTAATGAATTATTAGCTTTGTTGTTGGAGCCCTAGATGTTAAAATTTCCATTCTTCTGAGCAATTTCCAAGCTTCTCATCCATTCTGGCTTAAAAGTTGCACATTGAAGTTCTGAAAACAATTCACCCCTCATAAAATGTTACCCATCATAGTTCTCCTGATCATCCATGATTCAGCAATAATAAAGACCATCTTTATTTGTAGAGCAGAAAACTCAAAGTACAAAGTGCTCCACTCAAAGCAAAGTAAGTACTTTACTTAGGTAAATGCAGGTACTTTACCTGAGTATTTCCACTTTAAACCACTTTGGGTACTTATACTTCAGGACAGTTCAGAAGGAATTATTGCACTTTTTTCCTCCACCACATTAATCTGATAGTTATAGTTAAGAGTTACTTTACAGATTTTCACACAAAACATGTGAGGATCTTATAAAACATTGTGTCTTATTAGAGATTAAACTACCTGACATATCAGGTTAATATAAATTATAAAACCTATAATATAAACTATAATATTGTATATAATATATAGCACTCAGCTGCAATTCTTCTGTATTACTTTTGAGACTCATCAACTCATTCATCTCCTTCCTCTACTGTTACCAACATTCACAGAGCAAGGTGAACAAATTACAAAGTATAAAGTCAATTCTAGTAATGAAATATAACTTTGAGTTTGTACTGGCTGTTAATGTGACTGAAACTGAAGTAAAAGTATTTGAGTACTTATACAACAGGTGTGTGTCATAGTCATATGTCAGGGACATTTTGAAAGGCCTGGACTGCAAGAAGCGAGAAGTGTTAAGGTGTGCAGGAGATTTCAACACTCAGTGACTATTCACATTTCTCATAAACCACAGTATCATGACAAGAAAAAAAAAACTTGTCAGTCTTCTTATATTGTCCCCGACCTGCCTTTTAGCTGGAATCAAGTGCATACATCAGCACGACGAGACGAGCAAGGAGGTTCCCCTCTGATCAGAGCTGGTTGGATGAGTCATCCAGCGCCCGAGGGAATCAGTCTGTGGGAGCTGCGTGGGAGAGCTCAATCGTCAACCAATGCTCTCCTGCAGAAATGTTGAACTCCAACTGTGCAATTATCAAAGGCCTATTGAAGTGGAGAAACTAGTGACATTGTGCTGTCAGTGTAAGTCAGAGTTGTGGATGTGCACAGAGGCTTTTAAAGACACACACCTGTGGCTGATGGAATAAATTTACAGCTGAACTTTCTGCTGAAATGCTGCTTTGAAAAGTTTCAACTCTTAAGCTTCTAACACACACTCAGTGTAAGAAAGGATCAGGTAGAAAAAAGTTCACTTCAGTTTCATTCTGAACATCTTTAATGAACTCTGTCTGACGTAAGATGATGTGTTTCTACTTGACCTTTCTTTAAGAAAGATCACTGTCATGTCAAGTATGATTAAGTATATTAATATATAATTAGTCTTTATGGAAACATCACAATATGGCCATAAAATACCGTAAATACCCTTTTAAAAAGTACCATAATTCACCAAATTACATATTAAAGGACTATTACAAGGACTATACGTTCGGGCTGTGCTCCATCATTACTTCGGCTTTACTCGGAAGTTTTCGTGTGTTGTCGAACTCTGCCGGTGTGCCAGAGGGCAGTGCGAGCGCAGCGCGGCACTCAGCGCTCGAGACTAGCAGCACCATTCATCTGACCGCGGGCACACCTGGTCGGACCGAAGGGGGAACAGTTTAGCTAACGACAGCGCTCCACACAGGTGAGTTTCTACCTGAATTTGTACTTCTGCTGTTCTCTCGTCAACTTTTGCACACTTTGGGTTTCTTTTATTGGAGGAAAAGTCAGCATAGATAAACAGAAAGTTACAACTTTTACGCATTCAGGCAGCAAAAACTAAGAGCACGGTGCTTTTTAAAAACTGACGTTATGTGCGAAAACAGCTAAGACGTGAAAAAAGTCTCTGGCTTGAGAATGAACAAAACACCGTTTAAAGTTTTGTTTGTCGTGTGGCTGACTTTATTTTCTTTCTACCTGTCAACAGCACCCGGGTTAATTACTTAAGGAATGTGGTGTCATTAGGACGGGAGCCAAGAGCTGAAAGTTCATATCAACATCAAACTTTTAAGGCAATTTCCACCAACTTGGCGTGCGAGGAGGGACTTATCAAAAAAAAAAAAAAGGGATCATGGCCACAGGCGGATTTAAGTCAAACGCTACGACAGACTTTTTGGAGGAATGGAAGGCAAAACGGGAGAAAATGAGAGCCAAAATGCTGGGGGATATTGCCGCGGCGACTGGTGCTCCCTTGGGTTCCAGTAACGCAAACAGCACCAGTAGCAACAGCCGCCACGCCGCTCCGCCGGGCACCGAGCTCACCAACAACGGAAACCCGGACCGAAGCGCCTCCTCTGGGAACTGCCTCCCCTCCTCCTACTCGGTGGCTCGATCCTCCTCCGGCACGGCTCTAAAGAGACCCGAGGAGGAAACGCACCACCCTGCTGCTGCTGTTGCCGCCGCCGCTGCTCACAGTCCTGCACCCACAGCCACCCCCGTGAGCAACCTGAAGAAGGCCCCGCCTCAGACGGAGAAGGCTCAGTGCGCTTCCCCGGACTCCAGCCCCATGGCTTGCAATGACAGTGACAAGGAGAGTCCATCACCCAGCAAGAGCAAGGAGAAGAAGAGCTCCGGCCCCAGCGCCAGGAAGGGGAAAGGACAGATAGAGAAGAGGAAGTTGAGAGAAAAGAGGAGATCAACAGGTGTTGTCAGCATACCATCCAATGAGGTGAGTCTGTCCAGCTTATGTTTTAATGTGATGACATTTCAAGTGAACCCCCCTGCAGGGAGAACTGCACATCTTCTCCACCGGTAACTCAGAGGTCAGTTAAAATACAGAATAGATTCACCTCATCAGGGGAGGTTTCTGTTTGTGCTGTTCAGGGTTTTCAGTCAAGGCTCATTCACCCATGCTGCCACAAAAAAAGTGGGACAATACGGAGGCCCATGCTGGGGATGGAGGAGTCTGTCAAAACTAATGCACAGAGCAGGTGATGAGATTTCTACTCTTTTTTTTTGCATGTGAAGTTTGAACACCTCAGACTGATACTGAATTTGAGGCCAATATTGATACTGATATTTGAGTGGTAGAAAAAACTGATACTGATTCATCAGCTGCTGTTTGTTTTTTTTAGATTTAAGATTAAGAATCATTTTTTGCTAAAAAAAAAAAAAAAATCCCTTAGATATCAAGAGTTAGGACCAAGATATGGTGAGTGAGGCATTTTGCTGTTAAACAACAATATGACCAACTGTTATTTTCATCAGAAATGAATCTTTCAGTTGTCTTTCGATGAATAATTAAGTTGTTTATTGTGTATATTGTGCTTAAAAAGGGGACAAAAGTCCATCAGAGATTTCCAGAGCCCATAGGGATGTCTTTAAGTTGCTTATTTTGTCCAATCAACAGTTTTAATCCATATTTTCACTTTTTAAAGCAGAGAAAAGCAGCTGAAAAGGAGCTGACTCTAATGACTTGTTGACTTTTCTTATTTACTAAATAACTTAAATTACTAATCAAATATATGTATATGATTTTATGCTGATTGACTGAATTGGTTACTGGACTAATCTCTTGAGCACCAAATGCATTTGTCAAAAATTTAACACTAACAACAAATGTAATAGTTGCAGTTGAAATTGGAAAAATGTAAAATGAACAAAACTGAACAATGGAAAACATTAAAAGAAGCACTGCGTGGTGTGGACAAGTCCATATTAAGAACATTAACCTAATTCTTAATAGTTAAAACATCCAAGTAGTCACAGATGAGTTATGCATCTTTATGTAATAATTTAATTTTCATTTACAGGTGCTCTCTTGGCACGTCTGTCCTGCACTTCCTTGATACTTATCATCTTACATGCACCGATATGATATATTTGTGGCTCGCTAACTTCATCTGATAAAATTGGCCTGGTCAGACTCTAATCTAGAACAAAATTAATGAGTTATGCTTCTGAATAGTTGTGCTCATAGATAACTATAGTCCATATTCAGCATAGCTGTAACACCACTGTCAAAAACTGGTTCTTTTATCCTGCTCCACTGCAGTCGACTAGCTGTCTGTTAAAGACCAAATTGTCCACATCCAGACAGAGTTGATGAGGTTAGGTCAGTGGTTATCATGCAAAGTGAAAGGTTATTTGTAAATGGCTTCTTTGAGGTTGTTCTTGTTGTGTTTTAGAGTCATATTTCACCTGGTTGTCGGTTAACTGCTGTAATTTCAGAGTTTTTCTCCTTCATATCTTACATATTTTGTGGCTGTCCTGCTTTTTAACATCTTGCAACTATGTTGGAAAAGTGTTCTCACTTCAACACATTACCCCCTGGGCTCTCTCTCTGTGTGTGTGTGTGTGTGTGTGTGTGTGTGTGTGTGTGTGTGTGTGTTGTAGATCCATAAATAATTCAAATCAAACAACAGCACTTGTTTTCCAAACGTCTCCAAATTCCTCCCATACATGTGTCTGGTTTAATTGACCCTCTGTAGCGATAGAAATGAAAGCAGCTCTCAGATGTTGGGGAGAAAAAGCGAGGGGGGTAGCAGCTGGTGGTGGAGTAGGTGTGTGTGTGTGTGTGTGTGTGTGTGTTGGAAGGCGGTGTTGTGGCGTTCATTGTTATTGAATTTAAATCATGTGAGACTCTTGCCTAATTCCTGTGGTTCAGACACATGCAGGAACTCTGATACGAGGCCATGCCAGCCAAGTGCTGTGATTATGTGCACTCACACACATACTTTCAAAAGCCCTCAAATTATACCAAAAATGTGGGAATACATGTTTTTTTCATTAAGGTGATGGTAGTGTGATGCCTTTAGAAGTGGTCCATAACCACCCTGTTTCCCGTATCCCCTCTCTTATTTGATAACCACCCAGAGATCGGTGCCCTCGGGGCAACACAACTTTGGAGTTTGACCAGTTCGTCAGTTTGCGCTCCACATCCTGTTATTAGGTGCTCAGCAGTGCTGAGCAAAGCCGTTTGAAAACTGGTCAGGAGCCAGGCTGTAATGCGGGGCTTCAGCACACTGGGCTGTGCCAGATACGTTAGATCGAGCCCATAGGCAGCTGATTATGTAGTAAAGTGGGCAAACACACTATTGTTGGGAGAGGCGGGAGGGAATCTGATGATGGTGGTGAGCTGATTTGTGTGAGTGAGGCAGAGAGACAGAACTGTAAGTCTCTGATCCCAGCTGGATGTTTATGTCTCCATTAGTATCCGGTGTATGATCGGATTTATGGAGTCTCTCAGGTTTGTGTTTGTGCCAGAAAACATCTCAACAACAAGAATAAGTGCTCTACCTGGTTTTAAGAAACCCCAATCTGCTAGTCGAAGTTCTCTGAAACATAGTTCTCTCTCATTATTGGTGATCGGATGGAGAAGCTCAGTCCTGTTAAATGCAGGAGAGTCATGGTAGCCAGATGTAACTCAGTCTTTACAGATATGATAGAAGACAGACTCAGTCTGGATAATTAGAACCATGTATATTGTGATATTAACAACCAGATCTCTTATGTTCCATGTTTTATTTATCCAAACCAGGACAAGACTCATTATCAGGTTATAAATGTGCATGTGAACACAGTCAGCGACAGTTTTCAAGCCATAAATAAAATTTTCAGAGTTGGGTGTTTCAACACTTTGATGCTTTGATAGTCCCCTGGGCATCATGCTGGAGGTCAGCGAGGTCATACAATTACAAGCTAACGTGGTCTTTCGGGACCTCTGTGCAGCTTCATTATAATTATGCAAATGCCTCAATGGAAAAGTGAAAGTCTTTGTTTTTTATAATTCCCACTTCCATTAAATCAATGCAACTGACTATTATTTTATCATATCAGAAAACAGTGAAAAATGGCTATCACTTTCTGAAGCCCGTACTTATTTTCAGATAGTTTGTTTCATCTGACCAATAATCCATAATGTAAAAAATGTGGATGGATTATGAGAGGACAGGCCATAGTGGGTAGAGATTAAAGATCCTGCAAACTTTGCAAATCACTGAGAAAGGTAGAACACTGACAGCACAGCAAATATATTTTTCCTTTTGTCAAATGTTTCCTTTTCTCCTTCTGTTGCATATAAAAAGGACCAAACTATGCAAATCAAGACTCCCTCACACAGGCTCCCTTTGTGATGTGAATATGAGTGGACAGGTGTGAATAGAGATGCCTGGGATTATCTCCCTGCTCGTTCTGTGCAGAATAATGGCTGTTGAGCTGGATTTCAGAGCATCTGGGGAACCCAATCTTCTGCCTGTTGAGGCTATAATGGCCCGATAAAAGCTCCGTGCTTTCCTGGAGAAAAGACACTTTTGCACGGCATCAATCAATACAACCTCCTGCGTTCCAGGAAGGTGTCCCCTTTCTCTCACCCCGCTCGCCGCCTCAGACTGGAGGGCATTGTTGTTGATGCTGACCTTTGACCTGCTCACGGCATGCTTATGCAACAGAGGAATGTGGAAATGAGAGAGCCAGAATGTGTGTGTGTGTGTTGACCATCTCCGCGAGGGTCGATCTCTCGCATCTGAAAATGTTTTGGCTTGTGATGTAAGTGTGTTTCCCGTCGGTCACGCCGTATGCAGCCTGCTGGTGATTCATGTCACTCATTGTGCTGCTTTTTACGACCTCGGTAAGTTATGAGGCTGTGGTCAGACGCTCCTGCCGGGGAGTGTGAACTTTGTTTCATGTGGACGGCTGGATATGCCCCACAGAGGCTACTGCTGCAGCTGGGGAGTGTGGAGCCCCCCCTGCCCCCTCCCACCACCACCACCACCCACAGTTATTTGTCTGCGGCGTCACTGCAGAGGTCAACAGGTTCAACATGCGATACTGTGCCGAGCGCTGGGGCAGTTAACACTCTGGTGATGGGAGAACATGGCAGACAAGAGGGTCCTTGTTTAACCTGATCCTTTGTGAATCCAGGTGGTTGTTAATATGTTTTATACAAACATATCTTCGCCTCTTTGACTCATGTTTTATAGCCCAACTCTGCTCAAACCCTCAGAACTTTATTTTTAGAATTATAGTGAAGACCCCAGAGTTTCCAGAAGACAACAAATATATCAGCAGAATTTTGTGGAAATGTGGGTAAAATGATTTATTGGAATGGTTTCACCATAAAAAGTACACAGTCTTGCATTTACATATTTCACTTAGTGTTAAATTTATATACTGTAACTCAAATAAAAAGCTGGAACAAGCTGATAAATATTGCAATACTGTCTGAAAAGGGGAAATGGATGTTTTTGTCAACTTTATACTTAAATTTCACCCTGATTTATGTATCTGCTACATTAAAGCTTAATTTCAAATGTTACACACACACATTGCTGTATTTCAGAGCAAAGTATGTAAATATGTGTGTAGAGCAATTTGCCTCCTATCAAATGAGACCCTATGCATCATTGAGTTTTAGCGTCAACTCTTTCATGTGCTCTCTTTAAAAAAACAGACTGCAATGACATTAATCAGCAAATGCCTTAAATTCAAACGCCCCTGCCTTGTTGATGCCCAGATTTGTTTCTGCTCCATTTTATTCTGTGGTGACATTCAGTGGAGGGTGAAGTTGTATGTTTGGATGCTGAGAGCAGAGTTTGAGCAACATTGAATCCACTTCTACCACAGCGCACTTGGATAGAGTGCATGGTTTGACTCTGGTTTAATGAGATGAGTGCTAATGTGTCATTTTGTTGCCTCTCCAACAAGAGCAGCCACTGATTTGTGAGACATGAATTCATCACTGCTGCTGTTGCTTGACCGGCCTTGAAGGTAATTCTTGGATATAGAGTAGATAGTCACGTTTACTTTTTGGCCTCTTAATGTCCAGAGTTGGGATGGTTTTCAGTCACTAGTCTTAAAGTTGAAGCCACTTCCACTGTTTTCATAGCTTTTTAAGGTTTCCAAAAGTTGTGCATTGGTGTAGTTTTTCATATTTTACTGAGATGTGGTTTGTAACCAGACCTTTTGTTTACAGAATATGCAGCAGAAAAGTTGGAATGAACTGAAAGTAGAAATCAAAGTCACATTTTTAGGTTCTTCTCAAAAATGTATGAAACAAGCGACAACAAACCCCTCTCGTATCAAAGAATGGATTTTATGAATCAGCACTCTCCAAAATCCTGCAGTAGTTTGTTTGTCGAAAGGCTTTCAAGTCACAGCTGTGCAAAAGAATGCAAGAATGTTAATTTGCATGGGGTGGAGCATGTTTCACCTCCTGTTAAAACCTTCTCCAAACAAGGTCACATCATCACAGTAAATACCACAGGGATTTTATCATGGACTTAGGTAAGCAAGGAGCTATTTAGGCAGGGTATTTAGTTTCCTTCTTTTCACTTGTTGGTTGAACAACAGGAATGCTAAACTCTTTAATTAAAACGTGTTTCTCAAAGTGAAGTTTCCCAAGCCAGAAGCACCAGCAGTGTTCCCAAGAACATTTTGTTTGGTTGACTTATTGGAATGAACTCTGGATTGTTTACAAGGGCCACTGTCACTGGAAAAATTTCAAAGGAGTGACTAATAGAAAAAAAGTCCCAGTGGAGCTGTTGGGCTGTGAAATTTAAGGGAATTCCAAAGGAGGAGGAAAGAGGGGAAGAAAGAGGAAGTGTTGCTTGTCTGCTTCTGCGATGAAGTTCTTACCAGCCTGGCCTCTCTCTCCACTGGGGCACCTGGGGGTCGCTTAGCACCTCGTAAAATATGCAGTGCCCTGGTAATGGGCCGGGGCACGTGGTTCTGTTCGGTTTGTAGGATCGTTATGTAAACTTCAGTTCCCGTTAAAGTAACTCCTGACTACGTGAGCGTCCATTATGCTGTCAGATGGCATCAGATCAACTGATTAGAGCTAAAGACGCTGTGGGAAGGAAATATCAACGTCTAGCCACCAGGAACTTTGATGGTGTCTAGGTCTGGGTGTCAAACCTCAGTACCTCTTGTATGAAGGCCTTGTTAGAGTCTTATTTGTTTATTCTTTGATTGTATATGTTCTCATTTACATAAAAAGTTTGCAGATTTTAGGCAGTTTTAAGTTATATGTACAGTTGCTCCTGTTTGGTTTCTTTTGACAACTGAATTAATACTTTTGTGGAGAAACATGTTTATATTCCTCAAAGTAGGACAGGACAGTGTGATTATATATGCCATCATACTGTATAAATATGTTGTCTGTCAAAGATTGTGCTGTTTTTAGTGTGTCTATTTATCACTTTAATATCTCTGGTTGTATGAAGTCCTCATGTGCAATATTGGAAATCAATAAACAGGACTACTGTATGTCAGTATTGGATTTGTTATGATTTTTGCATCAAAATATTTTGACTCAATCTAACCAAAAACAGACATTTGTGTGGTTATTCTATGAGAAAATCCCTTTTTTCTGGGAAGTTAAAGTGTTTGTACTAGAAGATTTTTCCTCAGTGTCTTCTCATCACATATAAATTAAATTATGCTTCACAGGCTCTTTCTGTCCACTTTACCATCTTGCAAAAGCATTAGTATACACTCCTGTGTCATCCTGTAAAGGATTTAATTTCTTGGAGGTTAAATATTTTCCTTCAGAGGAACTGCAGATTACATGTGGACTGATGAAGTTAGAGGAGGAATGTTTAGGAAGAGACACAGTCACAGTTTGTCTGTTGACTGTAGGTTGTAGCTGTCAAACTAAGAAAAATTGGAGCTGGAGGACATCTTGACCTGAATCTGAATCCACGTAAACTCTGACAACATTGCTTTCAAAAGGAAAATGTAGAGTTGACACAGACACGTAGTCACAGACACTACAGATTTTGTGGAGAAGTTATTCTGATGCTTGTTTGCCTTGGTGTATTCAAAGAGTTTCTGTATTATGGTACCACTTGTCCTTTCTGTTTGATATTTACTGTGGGAGCTCTGCTATTATTTGCACACAAAGTTCAAAGTCTTTTTTTCATCTAGGTCACTGCTCTTTAGTTATGTCTGTTCAGGAACTTGGTGGAACAGACTGTAGATTATTACTGAAGAACAATGTCCCCCCCCCTGCACATCTTGCATAAGAATGCACAGTCATGTAAAACCTGCACTGTCTCCGTGCACCGATGTCGGATGAACACGTCTCCTGAATAAGTGAGACCAAGCCTGCATGTTTGCCTTCAGGCTGACTTACTCTCTCCACCCTCCTCCCTCCACAGTTAAGAGTTGAAACCCAAAACTGGTCAACTGAGGGTAATATAGTCGACTTCAGGATGGATGACCGCTGAAACTCAGCTGTTTGTAAAGGCAGTCCCCTGACAGAGAAGCATCTGCGCATCGCATGAGACATTACTCACGTCCCTGCTACTGCTTGAGTGACACAGTTGCTGTCTCTCTGGCTCATCTTTAACTCCAGAGTGTGTACATTTCCAGGACATTCAAGTTTGCCAGCAATGAGCTGTTATTGCATGGCTGTCAACTTGAAATTCAAAAATAAGGTCCTAAGTAGAGCAGAAAAGATTGATCCTGTGGAATTTGCAGAGGTCAGGCGTTGTAAGGCCTCGCTGAATAAACTGGTTAAACTCAGTGTGCAACATAACCCATGTAAATATTTAACCAAATCCACTTTGACTGTTTTCTCTGCAGGCGCAAAACAATGTCAGAGTGAATAGCCTCGTCCTTGTCTGACCCTGGATTCAGGCCATTGTTTTGCCCTGAAAGTTCAAATCAGACCATCTTCACTCAGTAATTTTACACCTTTTATTTAAGTTCACTTGTACACTTCCCAAAGCTTCTGTCGCAGTATCCTTTCATGTTATTTTCCTACTCATCAATAGCATTCATGCTGAGAGCATTAACACGATCTAGAGACTGTTGTGCTAACTGACATGTGTCCTATAGAAATGTACTGTTTGGGATTTTAATCCTAATAGTTTATGGAGGCGTGTAGAGATAAACGATGATTGGGTTCATGCTTCCGCATTTTTGGAAATAAGTCTGCCCCTGTTGTGCGGTTGTTGGGGAACTTTCTGTGCGTAGCTGCCGGGCGTCTTACTAGTTCGACAGCACACAGACACACACAAACACACTCAGCAGGGAGGGTGTTCTGTAAGAGTGTTGTGGATTAGGGGAGCGGGTGAGTGTACGTTGGGATTCTGTGTGTCTGTAACATGTAACATTCCTGTGTGTTTGCTGACGACTGTGGGGAATTTGTGAGTCAACCCTAATCAGGCCACTCTGCATGATTAGGCATTTGGGAGCCTGTCTATTTGTATTCATTAAAGTAGAATTACTTAGAGACCCCACTCTCACTTTTCCCCACTCTCCTTTTTAGTTCAGATTCTAGTACACATTCAGTTCATGTTTCTCCCTCTTGTGAATGCTGATGTCTGTGCTCTGCACAGGGGGAAGACTTCAAATCTTGTAGAGACTTTGTAACTTTTGAAGTAAGAAGTCACTAAATCTTCTCTTGCTAGTGAAAAGTTGAATTCATGGGCAACAAAATGTACTCTTAAATCATGGCAAGGGTTTTTCTTGTGGTATTTTGGCTAATGTTAGCAAGTGTAAGGTAGATGTTGAGTCACTGACATTATTGAGAAAGTTTGTTGACGTGCTACTGTCACAAATAAATGGGAAGAGGTCTTCAAAGCAACTGAACCAAGAGAATCTTGGGAAATGAAGGAAAACTCAGTGTGTGATTATCCTGTGTAAAAAAATGTATGGAAAAAAAGTAAATGTAAAAAAACATACTCAAGTATTATTCCTGCATTTCATTTTATTCAAGTAAAAGTATAAAGTATTAGTACTAAAATATGCTTAAAAAACTTTGCTTATAGACCAAGAAACAAAACACTGTAACATAAATCTGCATAAACTAGTAGGTTTATTAAAAACCTGGCTGATCTGTTTCAAATCTGGCTTGTTTTCACTGTTACGTGTAGCTTGATCAGAATTAGACTAGATCTGCCTGAGATATGACCTAAGATTTCATGTTTGTTGCAGTTGCAGCTACAGCCCTGCTCGCTGATTTGTTGCATGAGAGACAATAAGCTTCAGTTATATTTGTATGAGTGAATGCACACCAACAGACTGATTTTGTCTGCAGTCTAACAGGTTTCACGCACTGCTTCCATGTGTTATGTCACCATGGATCTAGCTCTGACTGTCTCCTGATAAGCAGTGGCCTTTATCAGACAAAGGTTTTTTTTTTTAGTTTTTTTTTTACACATGCAACCCAACCTGCACTTCAGGAATGATGAACAAACATAATTTCCTCCAGTTTCAGTTCACAGGGAAAGTGAACGACTCAGACGGAGGAATGTTGGCTTCACGGGATGATGTTTTTGAGTCTCGACAGTGTTGTGTTTGGCGACTTTTACTTCTCATTTCTTACCATGGTGAGGACAAACTTAATTTTCACAAACACAAACTGAACTGCAAAAAAAAAAAAAAACAACCCTACATTTTAATACTGAGCTTCAGTGGTGCTCTTGGCACATGTGTCGCCCTTGAATAAAAACAAATAGGATTTATTAGAACAAGATATATGAGGATTTATGTGGTGATTTAGGCTGAAGTGAAAATATTTTCAACACCAGCGGATTGATTTAATTTTCCACTTTAGAAAGACTTGCCTGAATATTTGATGGATATGAAGGATTTTCCCCCCATGGCAGTTTGGAAAAAAAAGCACATAGGCCACAGAAAGTCGTACATCAAAAGGACACAGTATTGAAAACACAGCTCACTGAAACAGCCCAGGAATGCAGCTGAACCCTTGAAATCGAATAAATATGTAGCTCCAAACTGCCAAACGCATGAGGCCTTGATCTTTAAGCCTTTTTTCCCCAACAAAGCAGCCTGAAACCTGCTCCAGTCATGAGAGGGGTCTACCTGTTCTCAAGCTCACTCCTTGAAGCTTGAGTGTCTTTCTGTTTGTTTTCTTTAACCAAAGCAGTGTGCCACTTCTACACTCAACACTGGAGAGAGTGATCTTACACTGTACCGCTCACAAAGTGCCTTGTTTTCTCTTTCCAGCTGTGTGTTTGTTGGACTATTTGGTGCTTTGTTTTTAGGCTCTGTTCCGTGATGCAAGCATGTCGTACATGTGCATTAATTTCCTTCTGTGATACCATCTCTACGGTTTTCAGTGCACCTGTATTTATCCCTTCAAGGGCAAATGTGCATGGCTGCTCGCATTACTGGACAGCACGCAACAAACAAAAGAACAAAACAAAAATACAACCAGATGAGACATTTAAAAAGTGTATTTTGTGTTCCAGTAAGCCATGAAAAGATACTTTTCAAGGTGTTTGCCTGCAATTAAGACGCTCATGCTCATGCGCTAACTGTCAGAAAACATTCAGAAACTTTTATGAAGTAAAGGACTTTATTGCTCTTTATTGCTTTGTGCAATCAAGTGCCATAAATAGTATTTAACAAGTGAAGCTCTTGTTTAGACCGTCACCGAGTTAATTAAATTGATCACAAAATGACTCAGGAGATAGCAGTAATTGACTGATCACATCATACCTTTGCTTTGTGGTAATTAATCAAAACAGCTCATCATAACATTTGGAAAAACAGAAAAACACCATATTGTGCTTCCAGCTGGAGGCAAACTTACTTGGCTTTACATGACTTACCATCTCTGCTAATTAATTTCTCAGGGGAAACTGCATTTATAAAAAAAAATATTGTATATTTTTAAAAACATTAAAAACTCACTTTCTTAGACATAAACCATGGAAATACTAAGCAGACAGATAATAGAAGGGAAAATGGACAATACCAGCAAGTTCTGGATTTTCGCACCTGGATTTTCATCAACATTTTATGGTGTTACATCATTTATATGGAGAGAACCTGACAACCGTTACATGTGCAGGGAAGTCTGAGGGTAATATATTCTGTCAAAGCATTTTCTTTGCCAGCATGTGGTGAGAAACACCTGATGTAGAACCTGTTATACTAGCTCCTTCCAGTTCTTATAATGATTTTATCTGACACATTTTCTCTGCACTTAGAATAGCCAAACTAAAAGAAGTTCCACTGACAGTGAAAGCACGGCTGGTTGGATTGATCATGATCATGAGTTGCGTCGTCTGGTGGCTGAAGGCAGCCTGTGTGAACGAGGAAGTTGAGGCAGTAGTCTGTTACTGGTTATGACATAAAGGCTTTGGTGTGTAATTTAGTCCTATCTAACAGAATTGTATAAAAATCTTAAAACCTAGAGTTTGAAAAAGTGCTAACCTTTGTTTCCATTGGCATTTTCATTCAACATTACACCTCTATGTGCTGATGCTAAATGATGATTCATAAATATCTGAAATCGCAGTGAACTTTGTTTATGATTGGTGCCACAGTGACATCATGAGACTGACACCTGGTGACTTCAAGTCACGTTGAGATACGAACATGTAAAGTAAACACTGTTCTTAGCAACATGAAGACAAATACAACAACAAGCAGTGCCAAGCTGTCAGTCTCGACATTGTTGACAGGCACACCCTGTCAGTGGACACTCGTACAGCAGAGTGCAAACAGTATCAGGACAATGACGTGTTTTTCATCGCTATGCCACTGTACATCAGCACGCTAGAGAGATTTAAGGGCATTTGAGGGTGAAAGATTCATACAACTTTTAATCATTATCCCAGGACAATGATCTTAAAGACACAGGCAGTTCAATCAAATTTTCAGTTGTGGTTGGAGTTTCTTTTTTTTTCACAGTCAAATGTTGATCTTCCAAGTCAGTCACTTAACCTGAATTCAACTGATTATGTGTTTCACCTGCTGAAGGCCCTGCAAAAAAGCCACCAAAAGAATAAAGATGTGAATATTCCTGCAGTGTTTGTATCAGCAGGGAAGATACAGAGCATCTGCTGATGTTTGTGAGTCAGATTCTTCAGCCAGACTTTGACTAACTTTCTTATATCAGACACCCTTTTAACTTTTCTTTTGAATTTGTGAAATCTTGCTCTCTGTTGGATATTCTGCCACAGCTAGCTTGTGTCACAGTGTCAGTCTGGCCGGTGTCAGACCTGTGCAGCAACAAATCAAACAAATTGACCCGTGTCACTTCTTGCCCTTTTATGCCTTCTTCTTTGGCGAATGATGCCAGCCTTGTCTGACTCATTAACCTTTGCTGTGTTTTCTTTTCACATTGCTTCAGATGTTTTTGTTGTTGTAATGACGTGACCCCAGATTTGTGGGTGTTAACCTCACCTTCATTATCAGGTCATGGGTTGTTATTGCCCCAGAATGTCCTTCATGTTGTTGACAAGCCATTTTTAAACAAACTGTGGGGTTTAGTCATGCAGACAGTGTCTCAGACAGACACACTAATAATAAATAATATATCTTGTTTGTCTGTTTTTCTTTTTCAAAGTCAAACATGTTTGATATTGCAGTTGAAAACATCTGTTGCCACTGTTAAATAGGTCTCAGTTAAACAAGCTTGCTCTCTGCCCTTACACTGATGGCTTCTGACTCCAATAAATTAATTTAAGATGCCTGTCATGATCAAGAAGGAAGGTCAAGGCACAGAGCAGAAACTAGACACTTTGATTTGTGTTTACTCAGATCTCTGACCTTCACACGTTGGCCCCATCATCACAATTTTTTACTGTGATCATGCTGATTAGTAGATAATTTCAGAACTCATAGTAAATGTTAAAATATCAGAAAAATTGGCAGAATTCAAGCCTTTACCTTTTAAGGTGCTGTATTTAAGCTGCTTTACAAAACATCAACAAGTCTGCTCTAGTACATTCTCAGTAATTGAAAAGAGGTGACACAAGCATGAGAAGCTGGAGCTTGGATTTGCAATGTATCACATGGGAACAACTTGTTACAAGACTTTCAGTGATGTGCAGACAGACCATGTAATTTTCTCCATGTTTGTTTCCTCAGGGGTCGGATCGCTCACCCCTTTAATTTTGCATCTTCCACACTTTGTGCTGTAAACTGTCCACTGAGCTCATCACAGCAATGGAATATTCCAGACCCCAGGGCCACATTTTGTGATTTTCTACACTTTTTGTTTACTCTCCGAACTCGTTTAAGTGTGCTGTTTTTCTAATTCCTCCTCTCGCTTCTTAGAAAAATGTTGCATAATTGATGCTGTAGCTAATTTGTTTTTTACCTGTTGCCGTCTGGCCACAAAACTGTGTCCAAACCTGCGAGGGAAAGTTGAATAGAAGGATGAGCCGATTCAGTCATGGCTTCATGTTCAGAGAAAGAGAAGCCGAGCGGTAATTTTTAGCGTAGCGGTGTCTTGTAGCCCTCTCT
The DNA here is from genome assembly GCF_001640805.2 of Lates calcarifer. Lineage (NCBI taxonomy): Eukaryota > Metazoa > Chordata > Actinopteri > Centropomidae > Lates > Lates calcarifer. The sequence goes on from NC_066850.1 coordinate 10,088,568, forward strand.
CCACCGTCGCCTGTGGCTCTGACGGCCTCCTAAAAGATTCATAGCCAATGAAACTTCTCAGTTCAGCGTGACAGATTGGATTTTCATCGCAAGCCACCCTTGGTTGATTTGCTTTCTACCATATGTCATGAATCCCCCTTTTCCGCCACCGGCTCCTCGTTTGTATTTTTGTCTGGTTCCTCTCTTTCTGTGTTTCATCTTTCTTCTGGCATTTGGCCTGTGGGCTCATACAGTTTATTTGACTTTTTCCACTTGTTCTCTCCTTCTCCAGTTCTAATAAAAATCCTGCCTTCCTCATATATCTCCTCAAACAGCTCATAAGTAAATCAGTCCTCGATCCTGCATGCATCCATAGTCATTTGTTTGCATCCAAAGATTTCAGGCTGCAAGCTCATAAGTAAACATGAGGTACAGCTGTGTGTGTGGCCTGTGTCCCCTCTCCTCTCTCTTTCTCCTCATCTCTATTTTTCCTCCCCATCCTCCCCTTTTCACCGTCGGTCCAGTAGCCAAATGTGGAGCTGTCCAGGGCACGATGAATGGGCCGGTGTCACCAGCTCTATCTGTCCACGGGGCTGGATTTATCTTCCTCGTGTCAGCCTGAAAGGTCACACAATCAAGTGCAAACAGTCGTGGGCTCACCATTATCTAGAGGACAGAGGGAGAGAGAGTGTTGCACGTCGCCCTGGGAATTCTTTTGAGATGTTACCAAACGTAAACAGGATGCCTCTAGAAAGCAACAACTTCATGACTGTCACAGTGGACATGCATGACAGTTCTATAATGTCTGACTTTTAAGTTGCAGTAGGCACTGTGTTTACATCCAAATACAACTGCCTTATCATTACTTAGAGCTACAGTGGGGAGGCACTACTGACTGGGCTTATACAGTCTCCTCAGGATATTTTTGTCATTATTGTGACTCAGAATTACTGAATTTCAGGGACTATTTCAACAAAACTGCTACAACATGTAAACATTTTGTGTGAAAGAAAAGGGAAAGCCCTATTTGTGGGCATTTCTGTTGGTAGCTGCAAGCCACAAAATTAAACACAGTTCTCTGTAACCTCTTTTTCCCTAAATTGAGGCTGCAAGGTAACATAATTACTCTTGTGTGTGCTGCCAACAAACTCCATAAACCAAATGGTTAGTTAGAGGTATTAGATTATAAATGGTTCCGTTTTGGTGAGCCAATCGGATTGGCTGGGTCAGAGCAATATGGCCTGGGGGTAAAGGCTACTGCAAAGAAAAGTAACAACGAAACAAAGCCCTTACCTCCTTAGTTAGAAGGAAGTTTGTCTGTGGAGAGTGGGTGTATATGTTTGTATATGGTCCCTGTAAGATGCTGCCTTTTATAGAGTAATGAATGAATACATCGCTCAGAGAAGTCTGGACTTAAAATCATTTGTAAAAAGCATCAAACATAGTTTGTGTATAGCAAGGTAAAATTTATAGCTTTAAAGTTTCTATTTTTCCCAGGACAGTAATAGATAATGCCTTTTTGTGGATAACTGTCAGATCCTTATTCATGGACTGAAAGTGGTTATACTGTAAGAAATAACCAGCCTCGAAGCTCAGTGAATCAGTTTCTGTTGACAGGAGAGAGAGCACCCATCTGATGAAGCTGCTGTGACATGTTAAATTGAATTTCTTATTTGCATTGCTGTTTCTCTCACAGTTGCGTGGTCTTGGCAGGAACACTATTTACATATTGCACGCTTTTGTACTGTAAACCAGTTTTCCATTTCCAGGCTCACGTCCTTGTGTCATATCTCGTCTCCAGTTATGGCAGTCAGGTATAAAGGTGGACCAGGCTTGAGAGTCTGTGTAGTGTACTCTTTCCCTATGCTGTTAGTTGCTGGTGGGGAGTTCAGACTGTGCTTAGCTTGACTCATGGTCTGGTTTGGTGTCTGCCAGTGGACCAGCACAATGGCCTCTGTACACAATAGTCCTGTCTCTGTGCTGCTGGAATGCAAAACATGCTTTAACAGTTTCCGATACTGTATATCTGAGTATTGTGTTACACGGCAAGCAGGCAAGGTGCACTTCACATCACAATCCCAACGCACAAACACAGACCCACTATTACCTCTTGCTGGTACAGAATCAAAAATTATACTGCTTTATCTGGAAACTATTGACATCATTTTTTTTTAGTTTTTTATATAATTAAATGGGTATCACTTGCTAATAATTTGCACCTAAGTTGTACGTAATATCTTAATTAGTGATTAATGAATCGTTTACTATCGTTTACTAGACTATTTACACTTAATTCATGTTTTTAACTCCTTGGTTCATCAGGTAGACTGCTCCCATTTGACCTCTGACCCTTTAGAAAAGTGCTGACAAGCACTCAAACCAAAATCCATTAAATAACAGCCTTTTAACATTAAGAGTGTTTGATAAAAGCCCAACATTTATAATTGCAGAAAGCTTTTGCTGGGCACCTATGGCCCTTAATGTCAGTGATGTAACATTTATAACTGCAGAGTTAATAGCTCATTAAAAACTTATAGATATTTTTCACAATCTGGCAGAGCCTAGAGCATTGGTAAATAATATAATAACCACATGAGTAATGCAAATAGTTACAACTCATAAAACCTTTATACAAAATACACAAATTCACCACATAACTCGTTCATGACTCATGATATTTGCTTCCCGTGTGAGTCTGAAATAAATGGCATTACATAGGGAGGGGTAATTAGCATGAGCAGTTATGGCCCACGGCTGAACAAGGAAAGTAAAGTGTCCTAGTAAATCTGCACAAGTGCAGAAAGGCCAATGCAATTAGCATCAAGAACAGAGCAAAAAAAATTGATGAATTAAAGAACTAAAATGTCACTTAGAACTTTTTCTCTAACAGACCTTATTAGAATATCAGTTTTCATTGCTTTTAAGTTAAAAGAAACATTTCTTTAAACAGGAAGTGCTTCTAAACTTGCCTGGAAGTCAAGCTCCTCTGGGACCTGTGGCACATTCATGAACATTAGTGTTATTATTGTGGCGGTGCAGTCTTGAGAAACAGCCACTCATGCTCTGACTCTCAGGCTTTATCCTCGTGTGCCCCAGACTTTTTGTTCTCTCCATGTCTCTCAGAGGAGGAGAAGAGGATCATTTTTTATGCTTAAGTAGAGTAATGCTGCTGAAATACCCCGAGAGGTATCTGTCACATGGCAGTCAGTTTCCCAGCCATCTTTATCACCAGTCCACCTTCCTCCCATTCACTCAGGATTAATGAGAGGCCTGTCCTCGTAGAGAAAGTGTCCACCCTCATCTTTGACGCCTCTCCTCCCTCTTGAAGTGTCATTCTAAGTGGGGATCCAGCATGTCCTTGCACGCAGGAGGGAGGAGGATGAGACTATGAGGGAGGTTACGCAGCGGTATGTGTCCCTGCCACAAAAATCTGAGTAAATCACGATCGCTTCAGTGGAGAATGATTTGTAATGGGGATCGATTTGCCCTCGAGATCAGTTACATAATGTTACAGTGCATGTGCTGTTACGCAACTTCATCCTCGCACAGAAGCCATGTTGATACACCTCTCAGTCTTCCATCAGAGGGATGTTTTTTGGATTTCACAGATAAGACTAATTTGTGAGTCACTAGCTGTGTTATCATTTCTATCATTTCCAGCAGGAATCAGAAACTTTGATGGACACGTCTCGGTGTTCATCCAGGACCTGCTGTGTGTTGTTCGGGAGCAAGGTGCTTTCCATTAATCTGGCCGTGTTTCCCAGCTGACTTCCTCATTTGCATGCAAAGCTCTGCCACTCTCTCTCTCTCTCTTCAAGCTTACAACTCTCCTCGAGTGACGCTTCAAAGAACAGATAAAGAGCTTTAGTCTTGAAAAATTAAGAGGGTACAATCAGCTGTCTGTGCTTATATATTATGTGGCAGGTGTTGTAACTGAATATCTCTGTTGTGTCACCAAGGAGGCATTTCCTTTCACTTCTCAAACTGGAGGGTGAAAGTTCTGTGTGCTGGATAGCAAGGTATCGTGATGTAGTAGCTTTATAACATCACAAGTGTTCAGCATAGATACAGGGAAACTTAGCTCTTCCAGAATCTGTTTTTGCAATTAAGTTTAGGCTCAATGAGCTTGGGTTTGGCCTCAGGACATGCCTGAATGCACATTCTTTTGCTTTGCACTCTTTGTCTTCATCCCTTTCTCTTCCTCCCTGCATCCCCCCCCCCCAAATGCCCTGATGAGCGGTTGGGCTTCTTCCAAGGGTATCCATTATCAAAATACTCAACTAATTCCCCTCCACTCAATCTTTTGCTTTCCCTCTTTTCCCTCTCCCTCCTCCTCACATACTCACCAAACCCAGCCCCGTTCTTTTTTTCTCTTTACTCTGCTGAGCTAGATAAGCCTCAGCAGGGCGCAGGGTTCTGGAATGCCGCGGATTGACGGCGGCCATTTCTGTCCACTGCCGGAGAGAAGCAGTTCATTTGTCCAGACCCGCGGTATAATTTTCCCAGATTCTCACGAGGAGAGCCAGCGTTCTCATGAATAACAAACAGAGAGCTTTGCTCAGGGGAGGGAGTTCACACTGACTCTCTCCCTCTCTGCTTTCTCACCTTAGACCTCCAGGCTGCTTCTGAAAGCCCCACAGAGTTTATTGCAAATTTCTGGGGTGATCCTCTCTGCGGGCTAGACTTAAGCAAAGGGAGCAGCGGGGTGAGCATGCAGTAAATCTACCTGCTACAATAGAGCAACAAACACAACAGATATGGGGTTTTTGCCAGGGGGCAGCGTAGATGAGTCCTGATTTATGATTCTCACCGGAGTTGAAGTCGATAAGATGATGTGGCATATACAAATCTGTATTTAAAAGACTATAATCCCCTTGCTGCTGTCATCATACACCTGTGTGTTTCAAAGCAGTGTTTGCTGGCTGCTATCTGAAGTCCTCAGTCACATTTGTCATTCATATCCTCTTTGTGTTCCCTTATCCAGGTTAAGGGAGGCTCCACAGCTTGAATAGTCCCGGGGGCAAACCGGGTAGCTTTCCTAATCTGACATCCCCACTGCTTTTTGAAGAAAAGGGGGAAAGACTGGCAAATAACCACAGACATGCAGGCACGCGGTGGGGGGGGGGGCAGGCAGCAATAACTATCCACATCCTCTCTCTTATTTGTATGTAAATACAGGGATGCAGCGATGCGTTGAATCAGCCATTTAGAGAGAGCAAGTAGGGAATGGAAAAGGGAGATTTTATTGCGGCTCTAGGCCTATCTACTGACTTTGTCTGTGCTGTTGCACCGGGTGGGGTGGAGTGGTAAGGAATGCACTAATCATGCAACTCTGCTGCCCTGCCCTTGCCAGCTGCCCTGCCTTTTGTCCACACTTGGAAACCAAAACAAAAAACTACCCGGGTTTCAGCCATTTCTCTCCTTCTATATAACACACTCTGGCATAAAGATAGAAGGGGGTGGTGGGTGTGGGAAATGTTTATTGTCTTGGTTTTCCAGGAAGAGCTGAAGTCCCCCCCCCCCCACACACACACACACCTCTCACCCCTCCAACTTCCCATTCCTGTCTTCTTCTCTTGCTATGACGGGAATGTTGTGACACAATCAGTAATCCAGGCCGAACTGTACCACAGAGAACAATAGGTTGTATTCAGTGTCCACTCTCTCTCAGCCTTCAAACTCATCACCTGTCCTAAATTTTGCAAAACATCCTCAGATATCGGCATCATTTCTAACATTCTGGTTTAGTCATAACATATAGCTTTCCTCTTGCACTATGCAAACAGAAGCAGGCTTTTTTGTAAGTCCTCTGGGTTTACTTAAAACAAAAAAAGTATTTTAAGAGACAATAAATTCCCCAGTTAAACACAGCCAAAAGCTGTCTGCACAGGAGCTGCATGCTTTACATAGCAGAGAGATTTATTCTGAGCTGAAGCATAAAACTTATTGTTTCCTAGAACATGCTGTGCTCTATTTTCCTGCAGTAAAACTATACTGCAGCTCTGACGTTCTGATGTAATATTGAAACCAGTCGCATTTTTACAAAAATAAATCTTGGACAGCACATGGTTTGATGGTTTGGCCTGAAGCTCAGTACATTTTTCATTAGGCTTATGTTATTTCCCTCCAGTGTGTATTTTTTAGATTATTTTCCATTTGGAAATCAGTGATTGACAGCAAAAGGCAGACAGCAGAGTTCTGAGGCAGTTTCTGAATTTCTTGCTTAAGGTGCAGTCATCAAATTGAATTATTGTTTTTCTTTTTTGCAATAAGGTAATTAAATTTGCTTTGTTCCCTGTATTTTTTCATGAAGAAGTAAGTCAACCACTGATGAATTTTCCATATTCATTTTTATCACTGTGTCTGGCTCCCCTTCTAATTTTCCGACCTGTTATGAAAGTTTCCGGGGGGTTTTGTTGTGCATAGAGGGTTTGATTGAAATAGACATTAAAGGCACAGTCTGCCATTCATCTTTACACAAAAGTGTAAAGAGCAGACTCAAAGCTGCTGTCACTCCCAGACTGATTGACAGGTGACAGTGGCACTGAGGTTAATTTTAAGTTTAATGCTGTTGAAAGTTTGTTAACATCAGCATTGTATGTGCTAACAAAGGAGTATAATTGAACATTGTTTCTAATTAAGAAACAGTGAGTTATTTTCTTACTCATCAGCACCTGATTGTGACTGATTGGGTTGTTTGTCTCCACTTTTCTCAACTTGTAAAAACTCAGAAGGTTTTCTTTCCTCCCAACATGCTGCTCTGATTAGTTACTCTGAAGCAAACGTACAATGTGATCGATCAATCAGTTGCCTGCTGAGCTGAATCCTGATGCATTTCATTGTGTTATAAATGTGGCTTAGATGATGGTTTAAACAGTCCCCATTGATGTGGCCTTTAATGTGTTATGTATTGCCTCTGCTCGTTCTCCATAAAGTTAAATGAAAATGTTTCCTAAAAGATTAATCATTTCCTCTCACATAGTTGGGGCCACATTTACTACAACTAAACTTCAGTGGACAGCACCTGCGTAAAATAGCGATTCTCCATCTCTCTTCCCAAAATTTATATTTGTTCTTCCTCTTACACTGAATAAGCTAACAACTCGTAGCAACCAGTTATTGCTGTCATCAAAGACTTAAACACTCTCCTCCCTCACTTTATCTTGGTCTTCATCCTATCATCGTTCATATCTGTCATACAAACCTCGCTTCTGAATATAGTCCAGTCAGCGTGTCAACTGGATAAGGAGAGGAGTCACATTTGGAGAAAACACCAGCCAAAACACAAAAGCCCTCAGATTGCTCTAAATGTCAAAGCGGACTGACAGCCCCTGAGCTGCTCACATGGTGATCAAAGCTCCATGTGTCACATGCTGCACTGGGTCCAGCTCACTCTCCTGCTTTCAACAGACTCTTACCAAGATGTGTTACGTTACAGCTTGGAGGGTGTCGGGTAACTGAGAGTTCACTTTCGCCTTTGTCCTGATTGGATGCATTCAGGTGATTAAAGGCTCTGCTGCAGAAGATGAGTAAAACTGCATTAAGCATCTGAATCTTGACCATTTGAAAGGTTCTGGAGGTGAAGATATGATTTTAATCATCTATTGGCTGCACAAATGCTGTAGTTTAACTCAGTTATTATAATTTTCAGTTACTCTAGTGTATAATCAGCAGCTCATTTGTTGTTTTGTACCTCAATTTATCGCCTCTTCTCTGTTAGTGGAATATTTTCTGAAGTGTCTTTGGCACAAAATGACCATATTCATTGTAAATGGTGCTTTCTTGTAGCACAATAACCTTTTGATTTATTTTAAGCTAAGTTCCTGGCTTTAAAAAAAGTGACCTGACACTAATGCTACAGCACTACCACTGCCAATATTACTGGAACACTGATGCAAATTAACAAATACATAGAATTAGGTCTTTTTAAAAGTTTAATTTTAGCACCACCAGAGCAATGTCACAAGACATTATAATGCAGTAAATGTGCAGGTAAAGTGTAATATTTCCATATAGATAATATTGCATTTATTGAAATACATGTGAATGATGTCTTTCCAGTTTCCAGGGTGTTGGCCGCATGTAGCACAGCGTGTCCTGACAGGATGTGTGTGTGTGTGTGTGTGTGTTTTATAGGCAATAAAACACCTAATCCATCATATGCTGTCTTTAGTGTCTAAAACAAAGGCCCTCAGTGACTCCATAGAAGCAAACACAATAAATGTATTAAATAACTTCTGATAATACTGAGATAAATTATATTACTCATTGTTTTGTCTGTGGCTCCCAAATTACTCGTCAGTGGGCTCAACCAGCACCTTTGTTTCAAGCTCCAAATCAAAGCACTCATTCTAATTTCAGGTTAATGTGAGTTAAGTGGTTGGTGGTGCTAGAGCACAACAAATAATGACATGATAAGCATGGTATCAAATTAGGAGGAATTACTGACTATACTGGGAGGTAGATGTCAAACTACTACACCAGCAAGTTAAAGACACAATCTCATTGGAAAGTAGCTCCAATAAAGTCTTAGAGTAACTGAGATGTTGATGTTCAGGTTTTCACATTTCAATTTTCAGTGCTTTGAGCCGCATGAACATCTTTATACTGTACCACTGTAGAAAATTCACAGACTGTTAATAGTATGAAATGTTCTGTCTTTTTGGTAGAAACAACACCCTGTAGTCAAAAATGCAGGTACGATCAAGACATGAGTTGGGCAGCAGTTGGGCAATCCAACAATGTAAGAGACAGTATTTCCAAATTCATCTCTACAATCAAATTATGCAAAATAATTCATTTGTTGTATTATTTCAATGGAATTAACTTGACACCAAAGTTTCAAAGAGAACGAGCAGCTAGTTTACAGCAGTGGACCGAGGAGGGTTAACAGGTATTTAAGAGGGAGTTCTATTATATTGTTAGTGCAAGTGTTTATCTTTCCTCTTCCCTGCAGAGCTTGCCATTGTGGCTTGTTACTGGACCAATTGAATCTGTTTTTTACAGCCTCTATAAATAACATGAAGCCAGTCACAGAGTATAATTATGTAACACAGAAGGCAGCCTCATAAAACACAAGGAGGCAAAGTACAAGACGTAGGATAGCATGTTAGAGAAACAAATCCCTGTGTTACCCACCAAACCTTGCCCAGTTTAACCCACCCCATAAATTTTAGACCATCAGGGCACAAAGTTGACTCCAAAGACAACCTCATTAGGCAAAAAATGGTAAAAACTTAGGGAAAGCCAACTCTAGGTGAGATCTACCTGCTGGGTTTGGCTCATGTGGAGTAAGTCCTGCAGTAAAGGAATTAAAAGACAGTGAATATATGATACAAAGACTTATGTAACACCAGTAATTGATGTTGCATGACTAGTCTATTTATAGCTTTCACTTATATTCTCAAATACATTGTAGTCAGTTAAGCCATTCGTTAATCCTTAACAATTTCTGTGACAAAATCTAATCTGAGTCACTGATTAAATGTTTGTCATGGAAAAGATCTTTGTCATCAGTGCTTAAAGACACATGAACATAAACAGCATCCACCTTTTTCTGCACATGATCATGGACTTATGAGTGCAGTGCAGTGACGTTAGCATGATTATGGGAAAGTCCTGTTAGTGTTTACTTTGATTATGTGCTTTGCTGCATGTGAACACACATCATCAGATCTGCTGTAACCAATCAACTTGGAGTCATTAGAAAGTAATTCATTTTGCAGTCACTGTAACAAGTTATTATTTTCACATTTACTGATTCATTTGCTTGTTTTTGTACCAATCATGCTGGGATATGTAGTCGACTTCAACCAAGACTGGAGGCTTGTTTCAGTTTTTACAGTCCAGATTTCATTTTGTCCGCAGGGAATTCCATTTAACCACTGTTTTATGGTTGAAATTGCAGTGTTGATTGCTCCGGAGAGCTTGCCTTGAGGAGAGCAGATGGCAGCTTGTAGTTTCCTCAGTGTGCTCTTGCCCTTGAGGGGTGAGGAAAGAGGGCATGTGCAGAGTCACCCTGCATGGAAAAACAGACCCCTGCCCCAAAAAGATAAGGACCCGTTTTGACCCCATTAATGCCGGGAAGGATGTAATCGCTAAGGAAAGAGAGAGAGGGCGAGCTGCTGACATGCAGCTGTAAGAGGCAAACCTTTGTTAACTCTAGTGGAAATTACATAAAGTAAGGCTGCAGTTTCGTAGACACACACATAATGTAGGCTTCCCCATCTAGCTGCTTCTGCCTTTATCAACCCCCCACCCCCCCATTGTTGAAGAGCTTCCAGTAATGCTGTGCCACATGTTTATTTTGGGCAGGAAGCTTTTGCAGTGTCCCAGTTCCAGACTGCACGCAAATTCTGAGCAGGTTTTTAGTCAACAAAATTAAAACTATTCAAAGATGTCAGTGTTCAGACCAAAGTCAGTGAATTTTCTATGCAGTAGGAGGAGGTACCGCTGGACCAACTTAAAACAAATTGTGGGGAATGGTGAGACAGCTCCAGGAACATCTCAGAGAGTAACAAAATCTTTGGAATGACATTTAGCCTTTTTTTACCTTTTACATTTAATTGGCAGTAGCTTTCCAAAGTCACCATTAAATTACATCTGTGCTCGTTGCATTTTTTCCTGGAAAATACATGAATTCCTTCATACCGAGGAGTGCTACTTCTTTTGTTTGTTTCCTCCACCAAGGAGGTTGTGTTTTCACGTGTGTCTGCCATACCATTTTGCACCAATCTCGGTTAAGGGATGGGGTATGGGTCAGGGAAGAACCTGTTTAATGTTAACATGGATCCGGGTTAAAGGATCGGACCCAGGGATTTTTTTTAATCACTTTCCTTAATATTGTGATATAGGATGACATTTTTGGCCTATGTGCTCCAGTTTTGTTTTGTTTAATAAATAATGAATCAGGGTAAAAACAAGATCATAGCAATGACTGAAAAAGTGTGATCTGCAGCTGTAGCCTACTCCTCATACAATATGAACGTGATTATTAAATACAAAACCATGTGAAGGTCTATATTGAATTATATTGAGTTTCAACAATTTTAAGAAAGTCAGAAAAAAACCTATAAATGACATTTAGTAACTAAAGCTCAAGACCTGGAAAGAGAGAGAGAGATGCTAAGAAATGAAAACAAAACCCAATCCTAAAACCTACAAACAGTACACTGTGAAGACTAATAAAATCTACTGTATGTACTTTCTTGGTAAGTAGTTTGAAATTGAGACATTTTTATGGACCCCATCTGCACTGCCTTAGGGAAATTTTTATCAGCCATTTTATCACTCGTAACTAACGAGAGCATCAAAACACAGTGAGCAGACAACAGGAGAGGAAGAGGGGAAAACATGTTTGTTTTGTGCTTATATCTGGAGTTGGTGAGATGCCAGTCTTGGCAAAACATCCTTTGTTTGTCCCCAGCCTGAGGGTATAGCATGCAGAGCCTAACAGTGCACAAGCAAAGTAACTCACTTTCATCATTTCTGCTGTATCAGTGTTGTCTTGTGTTTTGATACGTGTCTGTTGAGGTACGATAAGACTGTACCAGCCAGTGAAATGAGACTGGTGTCTAAGTCTGTTCATTGTGAGGCCTTAGATAATATCTCCTCACTTATTGGACACTGGTTGTGTTCAGGGACCGACAGCCTGTCTTGTCATATTAATCTCACACCGGGCAGTCCTCCCAGTTCAAAGTCAACACTACAGTATCTTCTCAGCTTGGATCTGTTGGCCTGGAAGCAGTCCTTTTATTTTATTATTATTTTATTTTTTACTCTTCACACACGAACATCTGCAATGGGATAGCAAGTCTGGGTTGGATGGAGTGGTCAGTGGCCACACAGGTTTTAATCATTCCACCAGATGTAATTTCCATGTTCGGCAGCTGCACGGGAGGGGGGACAGAGGCTATTTTCCTAAGTGTCTGCTACTCATCTCTGCTGGCGAGAAGAGCCAACTCTGGAGAGAATGTGGCGTAACCTGCCAAAGCAAACCCACAGAAACTTGATGAGTGTCCCGCTGCTGTGGCTCTGGGGATCAACTCGCAGTTCGTCGAAATTCCTCCGATATTGGAACCGTGCTCACCGCTAACTGCTTGGCCCTCTTTCAGACTGATTACTCTCTCCTTCAGAACCAGAGACTCACATTCACATGAATTGTCACTACTGTGGCTTCATTTTCATATTGATTCATGTTGGAAAAGAGGAACTTCTGCCATTCTCCTTGGTTCTTACTTCTCTTTTCTTTTTGTAGGTTTTCTCCTTTCTTCACTTGCAGAAATACAGTCATAGTGACTGTGGCTCTGAGTGCTGGTTATTGAGCTGTCAAAGCTTATTCTACTGCTTCATTAAGATGTGAACCCAAGTAACCTTGTTTTTGTCAGTTTTCTGCACCAATCTTTCTGATGTAAAAGAGAATGAGGTTTTCTTTATCAGATAAAGGAAGAAAAAAACTGTTAATATTTGGAGATTGCTGTTGGAGAAACTTGATTTCTTAACTATATGGAGGCATAACCGGGTTTTTCTAAGTGCTCTTAAGCTTGACAGAGATCAAGGACAAGGGAGAGCAGTGGTGAAAGAAGTTTCCAGAGTAGCTACTGTGCTATAGTACATCCACACACTTATGTATATAAATCCTCAATCCAGATTATGACGTTGATATAAAACTACACAACAGTACACTGTTAATACAAATTTTACACTTGTACAAATATTAAAACACAAATGTACTCTGTCTAATGTACCATGACTCTATAAAATTACCCACAATTAAAAGTATATTAAGTTGATTTTGTTACTTTACAAAACTGTGGGAAAGAATAAAAGGCAACATAATTACTGGTAGTTGTGTGTACTTTAATTAAAAATAATTACATTAAAAATTGATTAAAACAGAAACAGATTGCAAAATAAGTATGTCTAAATGAGTTGGTTTCCCTAGCTAAAGATCAGGGTATACTTGCATTTGATGTATGTTTGCCCATTTCAGCCTGTTTGCAGAACATGTTTTTATAGGATATTACTCTGTTTGGTCTGAATACAGATGGTTAAAATGGATATTTCTAGACAGTTAACACTGAACAATATTCCACTGTGACTTTAAGCTTTAAACCAGGCTACACCTTCATTAAATGCTTTGATTCACTGTCTATATTGAACTACGTCAAGCTATTTTCCCAATATGCTCGAGTCAGACTTCACCACATGACACTTGCCTCTAGCCCATGTTGACACCTCACTTTTACAAGCAGGGTAAATTAGTTCAGTCCTTGCAAAGACTGTGTAATTGTCTTGGTTTACAAAGGGAAGACAGACGTGCCCAAGTGCAAACAATGCATACTTTTGGTCCTAAATGGTACCAAATGGCTTGGCAATGTGTTGATGAAGTGAGGTTACTGTCTGTCTTGTGGGCTCACAGCGTGTGTGCAACTCTCAAACATGGCCGCTGACAGAGGCATCCCTCTTTAACATCTTATTTCACCACTCATGCCATTCACAAATAAGAAACTCTGAGGGTGTCACCCCCTTTTTATTTTGGCTGTGAATGATTTTATGGTGCGTCCATCATCCTGCTTCCCCTTCTCTTTCATCTGGAATGGTCCCTCTCTCAACAGGAGTCATCATGAATAGAAATGGGGAATGGTATTGCACAGAGAATAGGCTGGCAGACGTGGGCTTTAAATAGAAGTGTTCCCTGTGTTTTCCACTCATTGTTTTTCTTCGTAAGCTGTGTCAATCACAGCTACAGTAGTCCCAGAGGCCCCTCTCCTGCTGTGTTGTGCTGAGCTGTGCGGTAGGTAGATGGTTCTCAGTCCACTGCTTGTTTGAAGGAGCTGCTCCTATGGGCTATAACTGGGATCAACTGTGAATTCCACATATGGTTTCAAGCACACAGGTTGTCATGGAATATGAGGCACAAATGGAAACTAAGGACCTGATCTTGAGAGCTACTTAAAATTTGGCTTCATTTATCGTGATTTAATATCAAGCAGTTTTTTTTTGGGTGTAATGTCAGCATGTTAAAAAGATACACCTGCCAGTGATGAACTAAGGCCATATTAAGACCAACATTAGCATTAGCTTCAATCATTTCAATGAGGGTCCAAAAACAGAATCCTCAGCCAAACAATGCATGTACAGCTGACAACAGCAGCATGAATACTCTGGCATCCAGTGACGCACTGCACTGGCAGGTCACATAGGTGTAAATAATTCTGTTGCTAACCACCCCATTGTCTAGACAACAGATAAAACATTTGCTGATGTGTTTTGGCGTCTGAAAAGCATCAAACTCACTGATAAATTTCCCAAACTGGACTTTCTGGTTTTGCATTTCTTCTTGCTGCCTGCACCAGTTAGCAACACAAAATAACCAGCAAAGCCCCCCCCCCCCCCTTTTGGTTTTTAAGGCAGTTCTCTTTTCAGTTTTAGTGACTGCTAATTGAGTCTTTCAACAGGTTTCAACAGGTTAAAAAGACTCAGTAAGTGACTGTTCTGAACATATTTAGGCTTAGCTAAATTATCCTATTGCTCATGTGCAATTAAAGGATCATCACAATAGATTTGGGTGTGCAACATCTTTTTCAACTTGAACAAAACTTGTTGGAAGTGGGTCTATTCACTCTTACTGTACCATCACAGCATCAAATACCCCCAATAATCAAGGGAAATGCCATATCCTGTCATCAGTTGGGTTTTGTCTGGACTGAGATTTTCCTTCCATAATAAAAGATCTCTAAACAAATAAAAGGGAGTGCATTAAGAATTAGAACAGATGGATTCAGTTGTGGTTTATTGGAGGGGACCTCACTGTGGGTTGTAGGGTGGTTTTGCAGATGGTGTTAATTAGAAAGAGCCTGCGAATTCATAGGCTATTTTTTTACAGTGTGTCAAATGATGTGAAGGTGCCTTATTTTTGTGTCAAAGTTATTAGTCATTTTTTTACTGCGAGGGAATTTGTGAGCTCTCCTTTTTGTTCAATAGAAAGGAAAATACAAAATGAGCCAGACCTAATGAGACAAAGAAGACAATTTATTTCCTATAAAGCAGCCTAATCCCAGGTAGATTTGATTTTTAAGAGACAGCCGTTGCCTAGCGAGACACTCCGTCTAAAATAATTGAATTGTGACCTGCTCCGAAGCTGCAGGGTATGCTGCTTGCCAGAGGTATTTGTTTCGTTTCTACAAGACATTATCTCCTTAATTATGCTGTGATTTAGGCTTAGAAATTCCTCTCCAACAGGCCAGACCCTTTAAATGACAGAGAGGAAATAATCTCAGGAGGAAATCTTTTGCTTTCCAAGCCATTCTTCACTAATGACTGGATCAAGGCTCTGTGCAACCTCCCAATACCCAAATGCTCTGGTATCCTGCGTGGACCACAGTGTTTTTATGCGGCATTTGATTGAATGCTAAATTTGTCTAGCCTCTGTTTTGAAAGAGACAGCATTCCCTTCTGGTTCAAGTGTGTACCTCTACAGGAATGTTTTTACCAGCAAATTTGTTTAAAATTAGTGCCAGACATTTCCTTGACATGAGAAATAAGTTACAAATAACAGAAACAACCTTTGAAACGAACAGTTTAATGTTCATGAGAGTAAAAGTAGGAAGTTAGACAGACTAATCCCCTTATTGTTTATTAAAGTGCCTGATAAATACAGTCATCGAGGGTAATTTTGGTATGATCCTGTGTGACAATGCCACCAAATCCTCAGGATTGAGCCTTGTGTGAGAAGGGTGCAGAGGTGAATATATTTTACAGAGGCAGAACTGCATGCAGGTTATTAATTTCTGTGCTTAGGTTAGTTAGCTAGCTAAAACACTAAAAAAAGCAATAAATTAAGGATTTTGCCGTTTGGAAGGGGACAATGACTTTTATCAAATAAAAGAACAAGACCAAAAAATATTAATAAAAAACAAAAAAATCTGAGATCATTTTGGCACCAAAATCATACCGTGACACAGGCATAGCTGCACATGCCCACTGACCACACAGCCACGCCAGCGCTTTCCAGGACAGTTTCTGCTCTTTCTCCTGTGAGGCTCCATGACGGCAGCAGCTGTGTTTGCCCGGTGACGCAACATAACCGCAAAACCTTTTATTGCCAGGTGTGTTGTTCAGGTGGCGGTCGGGAAACAGCATGGTTAAGCAGTGCCATCAGGTGCCCTCAGGCTGCTACTGCTCTCCAGCTGCCCAGCAGTCACTCAACACACACACACACACACACAAACACACGCGCACACACACTTACCTCTGCTTGGTCTCCCAACAGCTGTCTTCATAATCAATCACTCAGCTGGTAGAGGCTGTCTCAGTTATAGTCTTTTGTGCTATGCAGAGGAGTCTTTTATTTTTCCACACAGCCTTGTTGTTCCTAATGTTTGAATTGGTCACACATCTAGAGTCGAGCACTGTTCTATTCTGATTCTTTCCATTGTTGAAGTTCTTGTTAAATCCCTGTTTCAGTTCTGGGCAAATGATTTGAGTCAGAATACATGTTATGTTAAAATCAAAAAACACTTTTTTCCAGGGCAGGTTTAGGCTGCTATATAATGTCTTTTGTTCTAAATGATGATGTATTTCTTTTTCTTTTTTTATCTTTTGGAGGGATATAACTAAGGAAATCTTGTCATGGATCTTGGATGAAGTAAATTTCTGCTGCAACTACCAGTCTTATTATGCACATGTTGTTTGCAACTGTTTTTTTGCTGTAGTATTTATCCACTGGTATTGACTGGAGTCAGATGCACTGCTGCAGATATCCCTTACTCTCTATAAAAAACATATTAATCCCCCCCCTCAGAATTGCTAAACCAACTGACTGTGGAATGACAATAAAGGACTAAAATAGTGACCCAGACATGAACCAACAAGACCCGGTACTCCTACAGATAAGCCCAAATAAAAAAGACACAGAAACATAATCAAATCTCAGCCAAGTACTGCTGATAAACAAGAGAGAGCAGTTACAAAATCTACAGCAGGAAACAACATCATTACTTTGGAATACAGAAAATCAGGAAGCAATTATTCTGCCTGTTGGAATTCACCCTATTAAGACATTAACATGCAAAAGGACAATATAAATTTACCTGGCTGGAATTGATATAACATTGTTAGTTCTGTTTTGGTTAGTTTTTTTGTGAGGGTGAGTTGCTTGTTTATAGTGAACTCTATTTCATACAAGCAAGGAGAGAGCAAACCTTTGAAATGTGTGTACTTGGGTTAAATGGCTTGCTTTAATCCGATTCTTGATTGTTTTGAATACTGGAATATGTGGAGTAATTACACAGGACCATTACTGCTCCAGATTTAAAACCAGGCTGATGCTTCCTTGCCTTGATTTTTGTTTGTAAAAATTTATTGTTGGGTTAGCTTGTTAGCTTTAGAATGTCGAGCAGTGGTATCACTGAGCAGTCCGACAGTGTGTGAAAGCCGTTTGCGCTGTGGTTGCTGCTGCCACTTTTGTAGCTTCCTGGATGGTCTGGACCTGGCTTTACTCCTGCCCAGCATGTCTGTGGTTCTTTTGATAGGTCTATGAAACCTGAATAGTCCCAGAGTTGTTGGGGCTCTGAATGAGCGCGAGCCCTCGGCCAAGAAAATCGAGCAGCAGCAGCCAAAAAACACGACAGCCTAGCGAAGAGACGGCAAGGACTGAATGGCACTTGGCTCTCCGACCGCCTCGTCCTCATTAGATAAACCCAGTCAACAGAGAGGCAGGGCAGATTTCTGCTCCTCGAGTGTCAGAGCTCCACAGTGGCCCAAGACATCTCCTCCCTTTGTGAGGTGTCCATCGTGAGAAGGGTCTGCTGACACAATACCTCTCTGTCTAAATGCCGGGCTTGTTCCTCTTCTGCCAAATGGACGAGCTCAGTCCATGCCAGGTTGCGAGGTAAACCAGGGCCAACACACTCAAGAGGCTTTGTGGGTAAAATAGAAGAATGGCCTGGGATACCAGATGTTAAACAACCCATTTGGCATCGTGATGTGGGCCAGGGCAGCGAAAGGTAGTACATGTGAGGAGATACCAGACATACCAAGGAAGAAGTCAGTGGGGAAGTGGAGGCTGTCGGCCACAGCTCTGGGTCAGAGGTCACATCGTAGTCTGCTGATAAAATGCCCCAAGAGATAAGCCGTTATTAATTCTGAGTTACGTACAAGATATCCCTCCTGACACAACTGTCATGGTTCTCTGCACATGCATACAGTCAGATGTAAAGTAATGTGGCTGTTCAGATGGAATTTAAACTGTGAGGCCCATGGTTATCAGTTTGAACTTATCCTTAAAGACATTTTTAAACAGAACACATCAGTTTAAATTAATTTTCATACAGATCTTTTCTTGGCATTCAGTGAACAGTCACAGTGAATTCCCCAGTTTACAGTACATCATGTCTTCAAGTGATGAGGACAGCCCAGCACAGGTGTAGTTGTTGTTGTTAAGTAAGTATTGTCATGTATTTTGTTTTCATCCACCAGTGTTTCAATTTATTTATTTTTATTTTTTCATTTTCAATTTGTGCTTTAAAAAGAAACACTGGTAGTTTAGAATTAAAAAGATGGAAATGCTGCAGAAATCTTTTTTTTATCCCTGGCTGAGGCAGAAGAGTTGGTTTTATGGAAATGGACAGAAGGCATAACAGGGCTGTAACTTTCCTCAGATTTCAAACATAAAGGCCACATTTCTGTTCTACAATTTTGTTCGTATGAGGTTTGACTGACATTTTTTTAATTACATCACCTCATCGCGCCCTCCTCCTCTGTCATGGTTTAACAGCACCTGCCTGGAGAATTAGCCTCCTAATGCTATTCTGCTTTGCATAACAGTAGTGGATGGAAACTGGCATTATGGAAATTCATTTAAAATTTGTTTAAGACATGTCAAGCAGCCTCCATCTGCTTGTAAGGACTGTGAGATGTGTTGAAAGCTCAAGAAAAAGCTAATACAGGATGTGGACCTTGGGCTGAGATTTATTTTAAGATGGACAGCATGTGGAAAAGGAAAAGAGGATGAAGGGTAAGAAAATGAAATATAAAATGCAAAAGCAGCAGGACGTTGGATGCTCCCTCTGTGCCCTTTTGTCTTCGGCCTTCTCTGTTCTTCCTTTGTATGATTTTTAGCTGCTTGTGTGGTTTTCTAAATCCTACCCGCTTTTGGATGATGGGATGTATGATGGAAAACAACAGGGTAACTCAGCGGTTTTGTTCTGCCACGAGTGCTGCTTTAAACATGTGTGGAGTGGAAGTGTTGGAACACCACCATCGTGCCGCAGCTTGGTAGGACCGGCGGGTTTTGAGCTTGGGCTTTGTGCAGTGCTTTGCAAAAAAACACATCAGGGCAGGAAGGAAGAAGTGCCCACGCCAGCACCGGGGCGAAAACAAGATTAGGGGTTAGACAAAACACAGGACCACTTCCCCCCCGCGGCCTCCGTACGGCACACAGCAAGGCACCCCGTTATTACTGCTGGTTTGCAGGAACGGGATTCATTAATGGGACGCAGGGACTCAGGAGAGGCTGCCGGGATAAACGCTCTAGCAGCCGTCACCACCACCAGCCTGCCGTCTCTCTCTGAGCTTGAATTACAGCCGTCCTGGTCTGTGGTCGGGACACACAGATGTTAAAACTATCTTAGCTCCCTCAAGACAGCCCAAAGCTCCTGTCCTCACTGAGGGAGAAAGCAGTTATTACTCAGTGTCATGTATTAAGTGGATGAGTGTCAGTATGGACATGTCCAAACATTTGTGATGCTTAGCAGACAACAACCAACAACCAGACAACATCAAATGTCAAGGTGCTGAGTTAACATTTTATTTGAAACCTTTTAAATAGTCAAACACAAGCCAAACATTTCCCCCAAAACCACAAAGACAAAGACATGACAAGAAATTATAATAAAAAGTTAAAAGGTAAAGTAAAAGGTTAAAAAAGGATTTCTCTGGCATGCATTGTCATGTGATAACTGTGTCCCTGAAAGCTGTGCGTCTGTCCCTGACACCAACAAGTCAATGTCAGTTTGTGTTCCATCCTTTGCCCGGGCAAACAGCAGAGAAAACAAACAGCTGACTTGCTAATGTGGCTGTAATGACAAGCTGGATCTCCTACGCTCAGGCGCTGGTCGGTAGTGTTTACGAGGACAGGGCTCGAGCAAATACACAAAAAGATAAAGACCTCCTGCACAACAAGACAGGACAGTCCAGCCTGCAGTCTTTTTCAAGGGAAGACCATGTTTACACTCAAACACATTAAAACACATTATTTTGTAGATTTTGTTTTGCATTTGCATCATATTTACATTTACTTATTTGGCAGACACTTTTATCCAAAGTGACTTACAAGTTTTGGATGCATAATTGAGATTTAGGGTACATGTAGTACTTCACAACAAGTTTTAAAATCCTAATTCTGGCAGGAGGTGATGAGAGGCAGAAGTGGCATCTTAAGTCAAAAGCACAACACATTTGGCATTTTCCCTGCAGTTATATAAAAACCAATCTGTTATGCATAAATTCAACCAATAGCTAATTATGTATCAGGGATCTGAGGCAAAGCCATGTAATTACACAATTTTCCGTGATCTTGAATAATTTCATGGCATTAAACATAATCAGTTAATGTCATCCATTAGCAATGTTTTACAGTTTTACTCTGCCTGTCATGTAACCATTGGTTTTCCTGTTTGACTCATTACGTGTAGCTTACCTGAAACTCTTAATTTCCCCTTGCTTCTTGATTTTAATGCTTTGGATTCTGGCTCGAATTGATAATGATTGTTTTGCACCTGAGGTTGACAGGCAAAATACTGCTGTGTTTGAGATTGATACGGTGATTCACTGTGTTAATATTCAGCTGCGTGGAGCTCATACAGTGCCAGCGGTGTTGATAAAAGCTCGGTAGTTTTTCTTAAAAACCAGTCAGTGTGTGTGCATGCAGAGGGGTCGCAGAGGGGACTATTAAGGTCTGCTGAGGGTCACAGGCACTGTGTGGGGCCACAGTAAGCCTATTTAAAGCTGCAGAAGAGAGTTATTTAAGGTCTTCTACTGGTTTCTTATACACTTCACTGTGTTGTAATCCATGTTTAAGAGCTCTCTTAGCCATAGAGGAAGCTGTTTGAAGGCACTGCAAGACTGACAGTTACTGATGTTGCTGATGGAGCTAGCTACTTAGCTGCTCCATAAGTGGATGTACACCAGTTGCATGTCAGTGCTACAGCAGCTAGAGGGACACCATGTGGGAACCGAAATAACTCTGATTGGTCAGCTGGTGGTACTCGTGTTTTCTCCTACAAGTCTCTAATGCCAGTGGAGATGCAATATTTAGCAACAAAGAGCCCTGTGTCAAGGCTCTACAACTGGGTTTTAGAGGGTAATAACAATATCAGTATATGAGAATATCAATACTATGCTGCAGGAAACCCTGATGTTTTATACATGAAATGAAAACAAGTCAAATATACATACAAATGCTCCCGGTAAAACATTTGCTGCTGCAGTTTTCTGCTTTGAAAGTTCTTTTTTCATATCTGCCGACATCGATGCAGACACTGACATCTCTGCGACAGGCTGATATGGGCCTGCTGATGTACTGGCCAGCTCCAGTTTCCAACTTTTCGCCGAGTATGACATCTCCGGAGCAGAGGGCTGAACGGGGGCCATGTGGTTTTCTGTGGAGGTCTGTGGTGTTGGAGTGTAAAGTCCCATTTATACAGAGTGAAACCCCCCCCACCTCCACCCCAACCCCCCTCAAAGCTCCAAATACTCTCTGCTGCTGTCCTCTCAACCCCGCACACACACACACTTACAAACACACTGTCAGCCAGACTCTTTACAAGTCCGGTCAAAACCACTGCTCCGCTCTAACCTACTGTGGAGGTTATAGCCCAGAGAACAAGTTTGGCAAACTCAAAATATGCTGCAAGCTGTTTCCCACAGATGTATTAAAGCTCTTGCAGACAGTCAAAGATCTCTGCCCAGCCCTGCTGAGCCCGACTGGCCTGCCCTCAGGCCTCAGCCCCATCTGACACATCCAGAGGAATGCTGATGCTGCTATCTCTGGGTCAACAATCACAGCCAGAACCCTGTTGTTTGTTTGCTGAAAACTTTTTTTTTTTCTTTTTTTTAACTGCACCCCCCACATGTGAAGCGAACTCATTTTGAGGTCTGGCTGGATGCTGATTAAAATATTATAGTCTCACTTGGAGTGAAAATGAGAGTCAAGCAGACTTTAAGTTCAAAGCCAAAAAGTGCAAGGCTTTCACTTGATAAACACACGATTTTATAGAAAGCAACTCAGGGCTTTGTGGCCAATACAAGCTTTGATTCTTGAGAATGTCTTGTACGCTGTTTGACTCGCCTCTGTCCCCAAACAACCCTCTCACAAAAAAACAACTCTGTTTTGGGACTAAAATCAAATGAAAAGGCATCAGATTTTGGGGAGGATGATTACAACCGGACTGAGATTGCTAGTTGTGCTCAGTCTTAACTGGAATGGTGATAAATCCTTAAAATGTGCAGCTTTAGTTTTTGCTAAGAAAACGGTGTTGTGTGATGTATTTTAATGACTTTTCTGTTTTTCCTCCTTTTTTAACTGCTCTTCCTTCTGTGAACATTGGTCTGTGTAACATAATTATTTTGGCCTCAACTTGAAGAGAAGATTTTGCTCTCTACAGACCTTCCTGGTCAGATAAAGGTCAAGAAAAGTCTAAGTTTGTAGAGGAAAGTAGAGCACACGCACCCTTTTTGTACATGCAAGCATCATCTATTTCTAAAGCCCCCACCCCACCCCCCACCCCGACACACCAGTAGCTCTTGGTGATATTTTGATTAAAGAATATTTTATGTTTTGGATGAAGGTCCCTACAGGTGACAGAAAATAGAAGTTTTTCCTTCCAGGATGAAATGTAATATTTTTTGCCACAGGTCAGTGAAGGTCCAGTCACACCTTTTTGAGGCTGTCAAATGATGTCTCACTCTCTTCTCTGAGTTGGCTCACCTCCCCTGGACCTAACACTGACCTTGGCAGTCTGTAGTGTCACATTAATCAGCCAGCAGCTCCGGGGCGGATGTCCTCTCTTTGATCTCTGCCATACCTGAGCGTGACGCTGTGCCTGTCTGTACTGTTGTCTGAGCTGACTGGCGGTCCTGATTAAAAGACAGTGGGCATCAGTGTGCCAGAGCCCCTTTTCTCTAATAGATCATCTTAATGAAGTCACCGTGCTGCAGCGAGTGGCAGGTGATTAATACACACAAGTCATTAAGCCTGCTGTATAAGAGTGTGCCTCCAGCCGAGGTGCCCTTTGCTTGTTTAGAAATAAATCTGAGGACTAAGTGGACAGGGCGCTGGCAGGGTGACAAGGCAGTATGTACTGTATGTTTGTGTTGGATCTCTGAGAGGAGGAGGAAGATGTTTATATATTATGATAAGTTTTTAGCCAGGTTGTATTGAATATATTCAACCACATACCTGTATACAACCAGTAACTAATGATAATAGACTTTCAGTGGCTTCAAATCCTGTTTAAATGATCATATTGTGTTATGGTTTGTCACAAATGATTCATACTGTCATAGATAATAAACCATGTGATTACTGGTTAGATGCTGATTGGTAGTCTTAGTGTATTTGTTTGCATCGCTGCACCAGTGGTTGCCATGGATGCCACTGTAGCTGTAATTGCTTCTCTAATATCTGTGCTGCCGAACCATTTTGTGTAGTAATGTGCAGAGAGGAGATACAGAGAGAAAAAAGCCGAGGAGGGCTTAGTCATCGTGTCTTATTTAAAGACATTCAACCTTTGTGAGTAAACTTTTTGGGAAGATTATCGCTATCAAGAACTCTATGTACTCTATTCACCTTGTCAGAGCTTATGTGATAGTAATAAAAATCACATGGAACGTCCCCTCTTACTAAATAGTTCTCTTCGAACTCAGTTATTATCTCATACGTCTTTGTCAAATATTCACAAAAAAACAGTAAGTGCACCATCTGAAGTACTCCTCAGAGTGTGCTTGCTGCTGAACATTTGGATGACATCAAGGTTTTGGCAGCCTATCACTTCTTAACTTCTCTGTATTTACTCTGTCTAGAGCTGCAGGTTTACTGCTACCACAAAATGTACTCGGCTCACTCAAATTAACCGTCAAGCAGCATCACTCTGACAGTCACTTAAAAGGTAAATGCCAGAGCAGGGAAATAAAACTCACAGTCTGCTGTTGTGCAGCCAAAGAATCAGATGCATTCAGATTCTCACAGCCCTGGACAGAGCTTTAGAGTAGATGACTGATCATTTTCCTCCCCGTAGAGAGAGTTTCCAACCACAACAGACATTCCAATAGACTGTGAAGCTCTGCTCCAGATGTAGCCTCTTTAATTCTTTATGTGCAGAGTGACAGACAAGGGTACTGAGGCTGGAGCAGACCATGATACGTGTTTTACTTGTTTTAAGTTAAGTAAACACTCTTGTGAGGCCCTGACACTCGTGCTGCTGTAAACAGGAAGCAGAGAGGATTCTGGGATTCTGGCTGCTTCTTTTCAGCTCACACTCAAGTTTTTAATCTCTGTGTGTCATCATCACAAGAATTAATGTTGTTGTCTTTGTGTGAATTGACTTTTGGCTGCATTTCGCTGTATTATCTGAATTATGGCTCAGATGGAGACTGTTATTGTAACGACTGAAACATTTCCAGGGTCACTTATCACATAAATCAACAATATTGAAATGTTTAGTATATTTTTAATTCATCTAAAAGTCCTGGTGGAGTATAAAAAGTGCTTCCAGTATGCATTCTGTAATCAGTTGCATCTGGAAAGTGGAAAGCACCCACCTGACCAAAGCAGAGGTAAGACTGAGAACAGGAGACTTTTAAATGACCATTTTGGGGAAAGAAGCTTTATGTGTCAGCACTGCTCCTCTGGATTGTTTCTCCACTAAATACATGCTTCATATGAGCTAACTTTAGCCCAGTCAAACTGGTGCAAAATAACCCTGCAAAGTATTGAATATACACCAGAGAGCAATCAAGCAATGTGAAGTGTTAGCAAAACATTAGCTTCTATGTGCAATCAGTTTAAGCTGTACTTTCATTTACAAACTTACAGAGAATGATCTATTAAAAACTAACAGTGATTTTGAAGAGCAGTTTCTTTGTCTCTTTGGCACTGTTTGTGCTAAAAAAAAAAAGGGTCCCATTTTTAGTAACTCTCAGTTTTGGATCCTTCCCCAGTGATGAAATGTGAACACATTGCTCATAACAACAACATCAAGTCAAACCATCAGTCAGCCCATCGCTCGTTCATCCTTCCACACATTATCTGCTTGTTTCCATAGCCCAAGGTAAGAAATTGGCAAAAAGAATTCACAGACTCATTTTGATGATGTCAGGAGCAAAAACAACCCTTATATGGCTGCACAGAGAGGAGAAAATGCACAGCAATTTGGAATACTAGAGGGCAAAATGGGCTGCATCTCCATCCAAAATAAACTTCAAGCTTCCCAATTCCACATTTCAGGCAAGTTTGTGCATAGCGGAGTGGTTAGTCACTGCACAGTACACGATGTGTTAACGCAGACAGACTTCTGTTTTGTGTCATTTTTTAAAACTCAAAACATCTAGCATTTATTTCCCACATATTGTGCTGTCAAAATCCTGAAATGGTGCCCTGTCACTTATAAATTGCTGCAGGAAAACATTTCATCAGTGCACAGAGATGGAGACAATTCAAGCATACCATAGTGCAGTTCAATGCAAGAGAGCCTGTGGAAATCAAAACCTCCCTGACATAAATAAAGTAGTGATTTTTGATCCTGTTATTGTGTCCACTCTCTGTACATGCATGTTAGAGAGCACTAAGTTACATCAGGAGGCAAGAGAGGGCTAGCATTAGGCACTGAGACAAAAAGAAAAGGGGCTGGTGTTTTCCCAAAGGACAACTGATAAACCGTTTGGCAGGAAAGGCCTTGCAAATGACTGCATTCCTTGTTAACCTTGCAAGGCTATTTTTACCACTAAAAGGCCTGTTGAGTGGGCACCTTTTGTTTGGCCTGTAGCGTGAAACAGGAAAGACTGGTTTGCATTGTGCCCCTCTGGGAGTTTGGCCCCAATCTCTGTCTCTCGTCACGATCCAACCATCCATCCTAATGTCGAGCTCTGTTTGCGCAATGCATCTTCACCACTCCTGACAGCTGAACCCCGTAACTCCGCGGCTCTGTTCGCTGTAAAGTAATGCAAATAGGAAGCCGAAGACGTGCGCGTTTTTCATGACAAAGCTCAGAATCCAGATTGCGAGGAGTTAAAGTTGGAGGTTTTCCCAGGCAATGTGCAAGATCTCTGCCTAAATAATGAAAGCTAACTCCCTATGCCTCTGTCAAAGGAGGATGTTTGCTTTGTATGTTTGTTCATGTCTTTTATTGTGTTTTCAGGGGACATTCCACTGGTCAAAAAACCCCCTCTGACTGTCCTCGGGAGGTGAAAGGCCCTCGAACAGGCCTGTCACCGCGTTGCTTGACTAGAATCTATCTAGTGTTTGGGTAGTGTTTGAGCTGCAGCTCCTCAGGGATTCCTGGAAGTGAATGTGATCATGTCTTAAGAGGATTAAGAGGGGACCCTGGCCGTGTTGAGGCAGAGGTCAACATCGCTGTTATGGTGGGAATGACCTTGCCTGTCACCGTGCATCTGTCAGAGCGTTTACATGCACTGGAGTGACTGAGTTTATTCTTGGCTTTCTGCGGGGACCTGACCTAAACTCTATAACAAAAAAAACAAATAACTTGGTTTCATAAAATCGGAATAATGGATTGGAAACTTGATTAATGCAGCAAGATTTCTGTTGTAGAAAGGTGATTTCTTGGCCATATATAAGGGCAATTAAAGACTTTCCAACAAGGTTTTTACAAGGTCCCATGTGCATGACAAAACCTCTGACCAGTAGCTGAGGCAGCAGTGTGGTGGTATGAAAGGGGACATCAATACTCAGTTGCTGTTGTCAGTTGCAAATTTGGTAAAACTGACCCCTATGCACATTAAATTCTCTGACAGTTTCTTGAGTGTGTGTAAACATAGCCTGAGTGACTGCAATAGCTCTACCCAAGGCTGATCTAATGATTTCTCTTTTCTCCTCTTTTCTCTTCTCCTCTGTCAGAGCCTGGACGAGCTGGACGATGATGACGCGGGGGAGAAGGACAGGAGAGAGGAGGAGGAGCTGGTTCAGGCCAACACTTTCCAGAACGAGGCCATGACAGCCGACCCTGCCACCGGCCACTTAATGGTGAGAAGTGACATGAAAGGAGGAATGAGGAGAGAAATCCTCACTCTTAACTCAAATGGAATCCTTTTAATTCAGATTTTGTGAAGCCACATTTCAGCAGACGATGTCCAAGGGAGTAGTGCCTGTGTTTTTCTAGCCTGTGTTATCTGCCACAGCATCATATGATCTTCACACTTTACCTGAGGAGAATATTGCAGAAATTGATACATGCATGCTGCCAAACAGAGGCACTGTTGCTCAGGGAGACACCAGGAGAGCTCCAGAGCCGAGTTTGTTTGAAAAAGCTGCCGCGATGCAAAGCTGAGAGGTGTCTTCACATTTCATCATCACAAGTTAAAAGCAAAAAGCACCCTAAAATGCTGTTAAAGCTCTTTGACTGAACCTCTCAAGTCTGGAGCTTTTAGTTTTTCAGTGATGTAATTTGCTTAGTGCTAAGAAAAATTTGAATATAGACAAGTGTGGCAGATATTTCCAGTGCAGTAGCGCTGAAATCATTTGTCACATTGATTAACATAAATGCCAAGGGATGAGTTCTGCAAAGATGATGTGAACTTGTGAAGGGTATCTGCCACTATTTTATAAACTAAGCAATAATCAAAAACTAATCCAAAGAAAACTGATGATAATAATCGTTAGTTGCAGCCCCAAACACAAGTAGTAATAAAGCAGTATCAGTATCCACAAAGTGAAGAGCTACATTCATCAAACTTCATTTTGAAGCCAGTGTTAGGATCTGTTTTGTGTATGGGGTGTCTGGTTCTTAACAATGTGAATCAGAGACTGTTGATGTCTACAAAATGAGTCTTGTAATCTTGGCAAGTAATATTGTGTTTACTTAATAAAAGTGAAGCCGTGCAGAGATCGGCTGCTCTTCCCCCAAATAAGTCCAGGAGGTGTTCTGTAAAATGAGGCTGTAAATGAATTAGCGAAAATGAAACCAAATCAGAAACGACATGCTCAGAATTTGAGTCTTTTATTTTTGACGAGAAGTTCATATCCAGTAGCATATGTAATTTGAAACTTGCTTTGAGTACACACAGAGTGATTTTCAATAAAACAATGAGCACGGGGAGGATATAAAAAGCATCCAGCTGCGTAACGACGACTGACACCCCCTCTCTGTTTGTGTTTCTGTAAAAAATCATCTAACTGACATGAAAATTGCCATTGGAAAGACATTAAAAAAAATCTGAATCACATGGCTGTGCTGCCACCACTTGTGGATGTAGCTAAGAGTTTGCGTTCCAGATGGATCGGCTGTTATGCATCAGCAGGCTTATTTTGTTTTGGGCTGGAACCGTCTGAGGCTGTTTACACAAAACGAAGGCTTGTGTATGAAATACGTACACAAACAGCACACTAACAGGAAGATTGTGACAGCACCTGCTGAGTTGTTGCCTGGAGAAAAATAGCAAAAAAAAAAAAAAAAAAGCAAAGGATTTGACTGTTTACATAAAGTAGTCTCAGCATAAACAAACAACAAGCATTGATTCTCTGCAGTTCAGCCACACATCTGTCCTTGTAGAGGAAGAGATCCTCGGTCCATCATTTGAAATAGAATATGTCCATTCATGCCTGCTGAATCTATTCTTACCATTGCAACATGAGGCCTAACACACCAGATGTATCTATGCAGAAACTAGCCATTAGACTTCTTGCTGTCACTTACATAAAAGTTGACATTCGTATTCTGCAGGGGGTCGTGTGCCAGCTTTCTCATAAGGAGGCGGACTGAGGGAATAAAAAGAGAAGCACAGATCCAGTGTGGTCAGTGGATTTACTACAGAGCTGTCAGTTAGACATCTGTAAAGACGGAGCATCCCAAAAATGTGCTGTTCCTCTTGGGCCCCATTTATCACAGGGGGCAGCAATCGCCATGTCAGGCCCGATGTGATATAGAGCATCGTCGGGCCTTGTAGCGGGTATCAAGATACGTGGGCTGAAAGTTTTTTAAAAAGAGGCTCAATTCTACTTGTTTTCCGAGCTGTACGGCTGTTAACACTGTCCCCGGGTCTCCAAGCAGTTCGCAACCAAAACAAGCTGTAACTCTTCTGTGTTAGCGGCTGAAGACATAATGGGAACTCCAGAGAGGATCTTGGATATGAAACATTTTATCAGATGTTTTGAATTCTGTAGTGGTGTCCTTTTTCCATCTCCTTCTGGGGACCTGGGATTCCCATAAATTAGTTTGATATGTGCTCTCTCTATGCATAGTTGTGCATGGACACACATCTCCCCTCCATGTGACATTACACATGTATCTGATATGTGTGGGCTTGGAGCTGGACAGTCAGAGAGGCCCTCTGTGTACATGTGGTCCCGGTTATCAAACCCTACCTCCCTCTGGTGTCCTACATGGAAACCTGTTTCAGCCATCCAGCAGCCAGAACCATATGGAACATTCCTCACCATCATCTGCTTTTAATGTGGAGCCAGGTCCACAGCAGAAACAGTACAGGTCTCTCTCTCACATGGGCAACACATACCGCTGACAATCTCCATCTAGCACTTTTTAACAAGCATCATTTGCATTTTTAATTTGCACCTTTCAGTCCAAAAAAAATGGTGCCGACGCAGAGCATCTTGTCTGAACAGCAGGGAAATGTTCACTGCCACCATCACATGGCATTTCTAACTAGGAGCAGCAGCCTCTGTGCTAGCAGCAAACTGTCTTTCCTTTTGTTGCCTGAAACAATATTTGACCACATTCACACCTCTGTTGATTCAAATTTTTGAGGATTACTGTTATATAAGCCGACTAAACCACACTAATATTTATCTTTTACAAAATCGCTACCAGCAAAAATACTTTAGGCTTTTCACAGCAAACCAGGAACACAGTGCACTACAGCATAAAAAAGAAGGTACAGTTGCACCGCATGGGTGCAAACACATTTGATTAACACATGTAGAAAGGTGCACCAGTCACAAGAAGGGCAAGAGGTTAACATAACTTTCTGCAGCTGTTTACACTGTGGTTTGCAGGTCGGTCATGTTTTCATCTTCAGCCTTTGAATCATGTTTCAGGCTGGCATTTTGACATCTATTTCTTCAGCCAGCAGTCAAGACTCAGACAGCTAGGTGAGGTTAGCATCTTAATTAAAATGGTGTGTGAGCAAACTGCAAAGCATCTCACCTTACAACAATAGAGCACTGAGGTGCAGTAGGTACAACTTTAGCCTGTAATTATCATGACAAACATGCAAATGTCACAAATACATTACAGCAATAAGCAATGGAGAAACATCACAGATGTATGCATGTGATCTTCCCCAGGATTCTGGGACTTTCCAGTTTTGCTGGTTTATGCCTTTGACCTGCCTTCTTCTTTTACATGCCAATCATGCTTTCTTATTTAAAGAGCATCTCCCTTTCTTCCTTGAATTTACTGAATGCCTCTAGTAAAATTGTGATCAGCTTTGCTCAAAGAAACAGTAGGAGCGCTGGATGAAATGCCGAAGATCACCTTTTCATGGACTGAGGTGGCATTCTTTTGGAGATTTTTAAATTTAATGAGCTGTCAAGATGTAAATCATAGATCACCTCATGCTGTAAATGTCCAAGCAAGACATTTGAAACTGTTTTATCACACATTCAAAGTGATGTGGAGTGTCACAGGAAGGTAGAGGTACACAAGCGCACATAAATACACAGTACATAGTAATTGTTTGAGGTTTAATGACAAAGTTTTGTCATTAAACTTTGTTTTATTGTTGATATTCGTCTGCGTGTATTCTTAGTAGCCCTGAGCTCTGCAGTACATGGAGCTTATGGGAGCTGTCAGCGCAGCTCAAGCATGATAAATAAAGTTGCACAGGCTCGTATTGTGTGCAGTGGAGTAGTCGTACATGAATTACACTGACCTTGTCTCACAGATTCATTTCCCAGACAGGAGGTGCACACTGTGAAACGATGC
The DNA here is from genome assembly GCF_001640805.2 of Lates calcarifer. Taxonomy (NCBI): domain Eukaryota; kingdom Metazoa; phylum Chordata; class Actinopteri; family Centropomidae; genus Lates; species Lates calcarifer. Next base: position 10,119,725 of record NC_066850.1, read on the forward strand.
CAAAAGGTGCAGAAATAATGTGGCAAATAAGGTCTGGGGTGTTTTCTGTAAACACAACACAATTTCATTTTTTGACTGTTTTTGTGGACAGCAGACTTAAGGAAAATTCTTAGTAAAAAGTTATGAAGGCAGAGCCCTGTTTGACACATGAATAGCATTTTGTCTTTATTTATCTGCATTAGGGTGGACATGCTGCCTCTGTTTAACTGACTGTGATGCAAGATTATGAATTAGCATAAGATTCTGGCAAAGTGCAAGCGATTAAAAACAGATCAAACATAATAATTACTTCATTTGTATAGTGCCTTTCATGCAACAATGCAAAACAGGATTAAAGACAATGTTTGGCCCAAAAGAAAAAATGAAAATAGACAATAAGTGAGACTTGCTCGTGTATAATTCATCTCAACAGTCCGTGATGACTTTTGGAGACATTTTGCTTTTTACTCCTGTTCTGAAGTTTTGATGAGTCACTGTGTATGTGCTCATACCGAACACCAGGGCTTTATCTTCTACATTAATTTACTGTCACAAAGATTAGAAATTCTCTCTCTGGCATGTGTATTTAGGCAATGAAGCTCCTCTGCTGTAGCTTTACAGTCTATATCCAGCCTCATATCATATCATACTTGTTCTTTTGTATTGACTCTGCATATCATTATGTGCAAATGATGACTGGCACAGCCGCACAACATCTGCTGACCGCTGCAACCTTCCCTCATATTGTTGTTTTGACTCATATTTCACCTCAGAAAATAATCAATCCAGTCCACTGACCCTTGTCTGTCAGCCACTGGTTCTGGAATATGGGACTTAGACTCCTGCAGGATCTTACAAAGTAGATGTATTGATTTTTTTGCGGAAATGAAAGCAAATAATTATTTTCTACATATTCAGGTTGCTATTTGACACCACAAGAGTGGATTTCCAGGTTAGCCATGTCTTCATCAGAGAATTCTGCTGGTTTATTTAGGTTAGACTAGACTGAAAGCAAGAGAGTAAACACACATTTACATTTAGATAGCATTTTTCATTTCTATACTGTGATCTGTGTGAGAAAACCATATGTACCATATCTCAGCTAAAAACGTTTTCTATGAGGCCTCACACTTTCTTCTTATTTTTTATTTTGATGAGTGACAGAATTTTTTTCACTGTGATTCCAGTTTCTCAAATCAGTCAAAATATGCTATTTGAATAACCCTGGACGACTGTGATGGACTTTTTCACTATTTAATGATATTTTATAGACTAAACAGTTTGTTCAGAAAACACTATTACTCCATAATGGAAGCACTTTGTAGTTGTAGCCCTGGATGAGAGACACTGGCCTTCTAAATTTGTCTTATTCCCCAGTGTGCACAATGTGGTTCTAATTTTCTAAAAGTCTCAAAAAACAGCTCAGTAGATAAATCCCTACTGTATTTCAAGCTAAATAGTTTCAGGCCCAGTCTGAACATGGAGTCCTGTGTGTTTGTTAAGTAGCACCATCTATCTGCCTTAGACTAGATTCCCGATAAGACAGTTTGTGGAGAAAGATTGAGCTACTAGAACTGGCTTTTCAAGTGCAGGTTTGGCAGCTGCTGGATTACACAAAATCCTAGAAAATGTCAGTTTCTAAAACAAGATTCATCAAACTGCTCTTAAATCCAAGTGTTGCTTGAAGCAGGTCTCACGCGCAGATGAGGACCTGCTGCTGCCGCTGCCCTCTCGCTGTCCTCCGTCTTAGTAAATCCATCCAGGCCCGAGCCAGGGAAAGATGAGGGTCAAGATTTCATCCACAGGTAATGGATGATGTGTCACTGAGACGAGGAGGCTGGTGCATGCTAAGAGTCGGGCACAGCGTTTTCCCCTTCACCCGCTAAAGCCAAGCTCTGACTGATAGATTGTAGCAGAGCCAAGGCTCCTCAATCAAACCCGGGACCCTTCAGTGCACAAGACCTTAGGAAAAAGGGGATGCGTATTCATCTCACAGCACCTGTGACATACACCTCATTTTTCGACGGAGGCGCTATTTTAGTGAGGGTGATTTTACTGGAGCATCACTGCTGTATACATCTAAACAACCTTTAGATCATACAATAATGGGAAAAAATAAAACATGCACCTCCCTGTTGCAAAACAAGATTGCCTTCCACAACTTGGGGCTATAGGGCTCCTGCTGAACTATTAAGTGCAACAAAGCTCATCTATATATCAGCTCAGCAGCTGCAATTCACAAATGTTCATACACAACCTAAAGGCTTTCTATAAATGCTGCTACTGATAAATTTCTTTTATCCTGTAGATGAAATTTTGTGTTTTTTCCTCTTAGGTGAACCAACACAACCCAAGGCACAGGAACACAACAGATGATACCAAAAACCTCTCCATGATATTAAGAAATAGCTATCCGAAAATGAAGACTTAACAGCACTACACTGAGAATTTAAAACCTCACAAAGCATTAGAGATGCTATTATTATTTTTGGTCTGCAGACATTTCTTTTCATTCATTTTTCTCTTTTATTTTTTTCCAGGAAACCCCGAGATCCGGGAGCAGCCGGCAAAAGAGGTGAGACTCGTTTTATTATCGCAACACCAAGAGTGGAGTTTATCTGCCTCAGCATCACTACTGATATGTCATGAAAAGGAACAGAGGTCGGGATGAGAAACAGCAGTTTGAGTCATTAATTACGAGAGCAGAAATGGTCTGAGGGCCTTTTCCTGGTGCGTCACTGTTGATTTTTTTTTTTTTTTTGTCCCCTCAGTGCTGCTCTTTTCATGCTCTTGTGGTTCAAGAGGGATGATGGTTGATGACTGTTTTGAACAGTAGTTGACAGGACACCATCTGGACCCAGGACACTTTGTTCAGACCATCTTTTCTCTGCAGTAGCTGGCAGGGGGGTGTTGAAAGTAAATCATTTGCTTTGAAAGGTTTGGTTCAGTTTGGTCAAGATTGCTTTGGCATTTGATAAGGGGCTTTCAAAGTTTTCTTTCAGACAACTTCAAAAAGATTGATGTCTGGACAAAAACATTATTCTTTTTGTTCTTACAATTTACTGTAGAGGTAGAAACACGACACTCTTTTATCCACTCTCAATGAATAAAAACAGTGTCAGGATTTGTGTTCTTACATTGTATATGTCTGAATTGTTGAGAGGACCAGTCTCTTGAAGAGAATGCATTTTTTTCTCTTTTGCATTCTTCATTGTACTTGATTATGAGGTCAAAGAAAACTGTTCAACCTATTTATTGAATTAACTTTCAAAAGGCAGCACGTGATCAACAGTACACGTGTTGGAGTCCTTTGAGAACCTCCCCGTGTGTCCAGCATGTATTTATTTTGCATTATTTGCAACGAAATTGAGAGCTGTGGCCAACGCCAACAGCCAAGTTCACCAGCTGACATTCAATCTGGCCACGTAATTATGACTGCTGCTCTCCTCAGCTGGCCTGGCCACACTTGGACGCTCGGCAGTTCTGCAACAGATAACCCGCCAGGTGGGCCGGGCAAGGCAAGATGGCTGAAATAGCAACTTGATACATAAGTGTCTCTCTGATTTTCTCCCTTTTCTCTAGATTCAAGCCAGTCCTCTGCACAGTTTGTCCCCGCTCTCCACAAAAACTGGCCCCTGATACACAATGTTTCATCTTGTATGGGGATATCACACCAAATTCCAGTCAAATATTCATCATTTTAATATTGTCTGGCTTGTGGATAATTGAACATGCCCCACAAAACTTAACTCAAGACATTCTACACTTGGCTTGGGTCCTCTGGTAAATGCAGCAAACAAACGATCTGTCAAGCAGCACTTCATTTCAATAATATCCTAACTGCTAAGTGGTTTACACCACTTGCTATTGCGCTTTGCACTCCACCTTGTATTTTGGCTGGAAATTACTGTGGGAAAACAATACAAAGCTGCTTCTAAAAGTAGAAAAGGATTTACTGTGCTAAAAGCAGCCGTCTTCAGCTTTTTGTCTTAAAGCATTGAGTATATTTTCAGTGCCACCCTCCTACCCCTCAGTTTGTCAAGTTCTAATTGTAGCACTTGTCAGTCATTATGACGAGCTGCCCACGTGTAGCTGGCTTGTGTAACGCCAACACTCTGTAAGCTTAAAAAAGGTAAAAGCTGGTATTTTTGTCTATATGAGGTTGTGTTGTGTTTGTCTCTCATCCTCCCCCCAATAATTTCCTCTTTGCCTGGACTTTCACCTGTATAGCAACAGCCCAGACATAACCGAAAATTCCAACAAGAAAGCAGATTTAGGCAAAAACACAGATAGTTCAGGGGGCCTGGTAGATTTCAAAACCAGAGCAAAGAGCCAGAGAAAGAGCTTGAAATCTCAGCAGCCATCGAGATAAAAATAAAAAGAGTGACTGGCATTGATCAGCTACACCCCCACCAATAAGTTATGGTCATTGTGTGCAAAGGGACACAGATATACCCAATCCCACCTTTAAACTTGCAGCTCAAAATGACTCTAAGTGGAATTTGTCTTGATGTTTTCTTTCTGTTTGGAGGAATGGCAAGTGTCAGAGCGACACGGGGTGTTAATCAGATGGTTGAGTACTGTGTGTTGTGGTTTCCAGTGTAGTTTTGACTCATTCCACATTGACACTTGAGTTTGCGAGAGACGTTGTTATACCTGTTGCTGCTGCTGTTATTGGCTCTCCTGTCTGTGCTTTCTCCTTCCCACCTGCTGAGGCTCCCAAGAGTGTGTGATTGGCTCAGCCTCTCTCTCCCCCAGACCTCACCCTGCGGGGTGCTAATGGGCCGCGGTGTGATATTTAGTATCGAGGCCATGGATGTTTAGGCTTGGCTTCATCACCTGCTGAGCACCCTAGAGTACCCGTGTGTGTGTGTGTGGGTGCGACAATGGAGATGTCTCTCGAAACAAGATGGCATGCATGGATGTAGACACACACAGCGAACCAGGCGTATCATTGTTTTGTTTTTGGCTCTTTGGTGTCACGCTCTATAATATATACGTGTGTGTGTGCATTCACAAGCATTTTGCTTATGTGCTCTTGCTGATAAAGGAAGGAGTAGCCTTGAAGAGCCACAATGAGAGAGACAAATGAAATGCACTTTATCTCGGTGTAGGCGAGCGTCAAGGAGAGCATTTCAAGGACTCTCTCTTGATCAAAAACGATGTCCGCTGCTGTGTTTGACTCTCTGTGAGAATGAGTGAAAATAAGCTGTTGGCTCTGTAAATGTCAAGGTACAGAAAAACACTGTCTCTGCATGTGTTTGAGAAATGGCACAGTAGCATTCAGAGAGAGAAGAAGAATGGCTGAATTGAGTTAAATAGATATGAAAGAGAGGAGTCACGATTTTAATACTATGTTTACGTCACAGGGTTCATGTTTGTAGTTTGTTGTTATTCTGAAATCCTTGTACTGTTTAAAGTTGTTTTGGTGAGAATGAAAATGCACATTTTAATGTTTAGTATGTGAAATCTGTCCCCTAATAAAAAAAAAAATTCACAAAGGTATACTCCTTTGTACAATGAAGGAAAGTTACCATTTCCATTGTGCACAAATTATCCTTCACCAGTTAGTGCGATAATATCTATGTAGTATCTTACATTGTGTAGACTTTTCCTTTGCATTCCTTCACATATTTACAGCATTCTGCCAAGATCCTCAAACATTTACCATTTTCCAGATCCCTCTGCCAAACCACTTTCACATTACAATTATTATTTAACAAAACTGTGAAGCTGTGTGCACCAGTTCCAGATAATTCACATTGTGGTTGTCTGTGGCAGTACTGAACATAGATGTTGCACAGTTTTGTATTTGTAAATATTTCCAGAAATACTCCTCACCCTTTAGACCAAATTGTTTGATAAAATCTCCACTGGATGTACTTTTGTTTTTTCTTTAAAGCAGCTGAAAGTTTGGCTTCTTACATAATCAACAGAGATAAGCACCAAGAAAAAAGAATACAGAAAGTTCTCAATTGAAATACCCAAAACTGTTAAATCTTTTGCAGAGAAGTGTGTTTATGCAGGATCTGAGTGCTCAAAGTAAGACACTAATTGCAAAAATAAGTTGTCAGAGACTGAGAGATGAAAATGAGCAGCAAGTGCTTCTGTTCTGAAAATGTCTGAAAATGTGAAGTATACTGGATTTTTGCATTAAAGTGATGCAGTATCTTTATTTTTCAGGTATTAGACTCACTAGTTCAGCCAAATAAAACATTCTCATGTTGTTTAATCAGAGTGTGCTAGCACCCTAGTGGTTAAGACACATACTGTCTTCATGTTCAGCTGAGAACCTCTGTTGAATGTTGTACTCCTCTCTTTCTCCCTGTGTTTCCTGTCACTCTCTACACTTTCATCTATCCAGTCAAAGCTAAGAATGACAAAATAAAGTAGTTTTCTGTGTTGTGTCAGTTCATATTCACATTGCCCACTATTGCCTCTCCAATCACAGAGTTAAAGTACTTTGTAAACTAGTCTAATAATGGGAACATCATATTTGGCAGATCCTGAAAAGAGTGCAGATGGTACAAAGGAGTTATATTTGTCCTTTGTCTTGCCAGCAGCTTTCCTGTCTGTTTCAGCTGCACAAAACTGCTGACAGCCTCCTTCAGACAATTCAGTAAAGCCTACAGCCTCCCCAAAAATGTTGATTCCCAATGAGACTTTATAAACCTGGCACAGTCTGTTCTACAGGGGGGGGAGTGGAAGTTGTTATAGTCAGGGGGGTGGGGGTACAGAGCCAGCAACTCAGTCCAAGTTTCCACGTCAATAATTATTGAAATAAGATCAGTAAGAAAATAAACTGCGCATGAATATTTTTTCCCAGCCATGCCAGAATCTGTCTCTAAGCAGCCGAGGAGGTGAATAGGAGATAAGGTTAATGTTCTGCTCGAGCTGCACACAAAAGCCTTTAAAAGCATTTTTCTTTCTCACCAGCTTAAGAACAGTGACGCACAAGTTGCCACTGCCATTCTTGAACCTATTTGAAGTTGTAATATGTAAATTGTTTCTTAATCAGAATCCTTTTTGCACCAAAGTTGCAAACCCTTGACGGCCTTTTCTCCATTAATGGAATAAAAGGCAGAGGGGTGTTAATAATGCATGCCTAATTGAAAGGGCAAGCACGCAGAAGATATTCCCACCTGTTCTTTTGATGATGGATGTGTCATCCCATTGAAGTTTAATAATGTGGGTATGATTCATACCTTCAAACAGCCTCAGACTGAATACAGTGCAGGACACATTCAATACTTGAAATCGAACATAAATGTCACTTTATTTTTCTTGTGAACAGTTTGAATTTTTTTAAATAAAGTTTCTTCTAGTTTCACAGGGTGTAAAAGAGGTGTGTTTGTGTGTGTTTGTAACAGCTCTGCAGGACCAGGATCTGAGGAGGAGGTGGGTGGGAACAGCAGACAACGACACAACCGTCATGGCAGAGATGGAGGAGCTGCGGCGCAGGGAAGTCTGGAGAAAAGGATGGAGGAGCTGGAGAGGGTACGTTTAGTGACCCTGTTACTGCACAGCCAGTAATAAAATGTGAACCTCCTTCACATACACAAGCCAGTTACTTTGTGTTAAAGGAATAGTTGGGCATTTTGGGAAAAGATATAATGTTGTAGTTACAGAGGTTTAGAGATGCTAAGCTAAGCTAAGTACCGCCTGGTTCCAGCACCATAGTTAACACACACACACACATGAGTTTTATTAATCTTGTCATCTATCTCCAGGTAACAGTGAGGAATTTCCCAAAATGTGCAACTATTCCTTTAATGGTGCTCCTATCATCACATAACTCACATGAGTTTGTTTGTCTGCTATGAGTTTACCACATAAAGGTTAAGGTGAGGTAAATATTAGCCTTAGAACACAAATACATTTTCATTATTGGTGATAAAAAGCTGTGTAAGTGTAAACATATGCTCTCAGACTGGAATGGTTGCTGTTGTTGTCCAGATGAGTCAGAATACACATGTTGGCAGGTGTTATCACCTCCCTGCTGTGAAAAGGTCAGTGCCTGTTGTTGTTGAAAGTGCAATGAGGAGCGAGATTCCAAAGTCTTTTCATATCAAGATATTTAATAAAGGAAGATCTTGCAGATTGTGTCACTCTGACCAATGGAGTTTCAGTGATTTATATATTCAGTTAATCTCCCTGCTGCTTTTTAAAATCAGGTTCATACCCAAAATAAAATAAGCCCCAAATAAAAGTAAGTATGAGATTCTGTTCAGTTTTGGTTTTTCACTCGTCTGTTCTCTGCTCTCACTCTCTCCCTTGTTTAATTTAATTCCTCTCCCTACATTCAACTACAAAACAAACCTTTCACTTTATCTACACAGTTTTGGAAATGCTACACAATGTAAATAGTGTTTCAAAGCCTTTTCCAGACAGCCATGATATCTTTCTATTGGAGAAATACAAACTTTCTTCATTTTAATTATTTTTTAGATCTATAACAGTAAATTTAAGGATAGAGATTATTATCCCCAAGTAAGAAAGAATACTGAAAACGTTACCCCAATGTCCTCCGTCACCCGAGCCAAAACACAGATAATTTCCTCTTCTAATGTGTTTTCTTTTATTGTTTACTCATCTTCTAGTTCCACCCTGGAAATAGGACATGAATTCTGCAAATCCTAAGCTGTGAGTTTTCCTTCTCCTACTTCTGTCGGTGTAACCAAAGCTAAATTGTCCTCACAGCACCATGGAAATATAAAATCACACAGGAAGCATCAGCTTTTTGATTGACGTCTGCTATCGCTACCAAATCCTATCAACTTTTCAATGCCCCCTGAGTTTTAAAGGGTTCCATCCAAAACTCTTTTGGCCAGCTGAAAGCCTCTATCAGCAGCACTTTGTTCAGATGAATTTCTGCTTTTTGAGTGGTTGCCCAGGTTCTGATTTTCTGGCTGGAAACTGCAGCTCAGCACTGGCAGAATTTCTCCTCAGTGTTGTTGAAGAGATGACCTTTTACAGTGCAGATATGTCTTTTCCTCCTACACCGCTCCTATCAGGCACTCAACCTCTCACTGCTGCTACTATAGAAACTCAATTCGGAATCAAATGTCACCCAGGTGCCTTTGGAAAAAAGGGTTTTAAACTAAGTACAGCTGTGACCTCGGTGACTTTAGTGAGAGGTGTTTCTCTGGGTCAAAGGACCAGAAACACTTTTGAAATCATATTTCATACACTTATTTTTGTGCCCATTGTTTACTTTGCTTTCATACAGGGAGTAGTCGTGTATGACTCAAGTCTGTTTATATGAGATTGCTGGCAGGTGAACCTCCAGAGACTCCAGGCACAATTGTAGGTCCTTAGACGATAAACAACCTCACAAGTACAGAGATGTACAGCATGTTTAATCATCAAAAAACTGTATCTCTGACAAAAAACACCTGTTCTCCAAAGTTAAATAGTATCCAACTTTAACCAAGTTTAGGAAGAGCGTAATGGAGCCAGGTCAGGTGGCACAGGTGAGTCCATTCAGGAAAATGAAAAACACTAATGGAGATTTAACCAGCATTAATGTATTGGTGTGAAAGCAGATGTTTATTCAAGTGTCTTTTCTATAATATGTATTTTATATGAGTTCAAAGCTGAATTATCTATATTACCTTTAAAAACCAAGGTGAATAATGGTTGCATTTTGCCTTCTACTGTACCTGCCCAGTTGGTTTCTATGGAAACAATTTTGTGTTTATTTGCAGCAGAGAGTCTGATTTTCCTTTCCATCAAAAACAACAGCTGCTTTGACATTTGTGCATGTGCAACCTTCTGTGTTTTATAGCATACGCACAAATTCTCTGTCTCTCACATTAAGGAATGATATCTGTTTATTTCAGTGTAGTTATGAGGTGGCAGACAGGAACTCATTGGCCTTTAACCAAGTATTACTCGAAAGAAATGCAAAAGCATTGTGTAAAAAGAAAACGTGAATGTTTTTTTTATTGACTAAGTCTTTTAAAACCAGATTTTTAGAAGGAAAATGTGCTTTCAATAAAGTTGTCTCTTTCAAGCTGTGGTTTAACGTGGCAACAGATTAATACACAGGCCTGAATTTCTCAAATGTTAAATTCAGCTGTTTGCTGTTGTGGTTTTGGCCACACGATAAATTCACCTGAAATGGGCTCGTTGCATTCAACCTTTGTCCAAGCTTCCATCTACTTTCACTTCAAAAAGTAGTAGGTCAGAGTAGCTTAAACATCCATCTCTCAGGGCATTCCAGGCCAGATGGGGATGTACTGTATAATCCTTCTAGCGTATTTCCATTCCTCCCAGTTGGATGTACCTGCATGGTCAGGTGTTAAACTGGCTGATCTTAACACAGTGGTGCAGCAGTTATCCAACTCCTGTTGGATGTTCAGGCTCCTTAAAGCATTTGTATGCATCAAACTAAGTGGTTGTTGGATCATCATCTGAATTTAGTTGTTATCATATGACACATGGTACAAAGTGGTTCATTTCAAGAACGCCCCGGCCTTTACTGTGTTGTACCCAAGCTGCAAAGAAAACTACTAATATTGGCCATCACATTCTTTCAGTTACTATCTCATGACCACAGGTGAGGGTTTGATCATAGATCAGCAGGTAAATTGAGAGCTTTATGTTCCACTTCCTCTTCAGCACAACACTGCACAAGGCCTGAGATTCTTGAGCTCCTTTGCTTTGGGCAACAGTCGACTCACCCCAACTCAACTGTATTTAATCTTTTAAAGTTTTACCTTTCAGGCAGCAATGTCCCAGTGGAAGTGTTTCAGATTTGTTTTTATCTGGTGCAACAGTTTGTTTATTGTTCATGTAATCATGTTGGTAATGTTGTGTGTGTGTGTGTGTGTGTGTGTGTGTGTGTGTGTGTGTGTGTGTGTGTGTGTGTGTGTGGTTGTGGTTGTGGTTGTAGGAGCTGGCCAGAGAGCGTCAGGAGAACGCCAGGTTGCTGAAGGCCCACCAGGATAAAGACGACCTCATTGGGAAGCTGAAGGAGGAAATTGACTTGCTGAACAGAGTGAGTGCAGCCCACGTAATGTTCTGCTCTGATGTCTGATATTTTGAGCAATCCTTTGTGTTTTCATGTGTGGGTGGCTTGCGGGGGCTGTAAATCATCATCTGGCATTTTAGTGGAGTTGTGTATAATAGCTATGTGTTTTTCTACAATGATTTTCTCGCAGTCCATTAGGATTTGGGCATAAACAAACCTTTATTTTTGGATTTGCGCACATATTACAAGATAACAACATATATTTTGCTCACAGGCACAGTAAGCGCAATTTGCATTTTAATCAGTCTATAAAACCTCACCAGTGGTTTGGTGACATTTGAGCCTCAAAAGTTACTGGTCAGTGTAGAAGGTGACATTTATGTCTTATTGATTTACCCACCAAAAACAAATCTGCTGCCTGGTTGTTAAGAACGTGATTGAACGTCTCAAGCAAACTAAGAAAGACTATTGTTTGTGTTTTTGTCAGCTTAAATTTGAGGCTCTTTTCAGTCATATTGGACAAACACTTAAGAAACTGCAGTTGTGTTTTTGTCCTCATCTTGGACAAATAGTTTCAGAATAAATCAAAAAACAAAGTGATCAATAAGAAACAAAACTGCGCAGTGGCAGCTTAAACCACCACAAGGACTGTGGGCTTCAACTTTTAAATACAGAGCTTCTTTCTTTTTCTATATCTCAGTGTATCTCACCAAGGTTAAATCTCGCGCTCCATGTTTTGATTTACTCTCAGGAAGTAGCCTCGATAGTTGAAAAACCCTCCAGTTAAAACTTTCAATGTGAATTTTAACACCATAGTTAGTGTGTCTTTTCACACTCAGTGAAGTGGAGCTACAGGCCAAACTGAATGATCATCAAATCAACCCTGCCATCTTCAGCCAATCAGTGAGGTATTGTCTGTCTAAGAATAGCTTTATTCACAGTTGAGTTTCCTCAAAAAAAAAAAAAAAAAAAAAGGGTTTTGAAGTTCCCTGTAAATGCATGGATTGAGTTTGTTGAGCACAGATTGATCTTTATAATCAGACAAAATTTTTCTTTAACTGTAGGCTCTGTGTCACTTCTGGCTCTTTTCCACATTCCCATTGTTGTTATACAATTAATAATTAATTAGACAGTGAGGAATATTTTGTGTGCGATTGGTGGGGTTCCCTCCTCGTGAAGATGGACAGAACTGTTGATTTACTGTAATGATAAGTCTTGTACTATTGGCAAAGGTCATGTCTGCTCTCCATGAAAATTCTCACTTTCTGTGATATTTACCTTAATAATTTTCTCTCATAAAGCAAGTTTAATAGCAGCAAAGTAAAACCAGTAGTTAATCCGATTTTAATAATTTACCTATAATTTTAGACACTTACTTCATTTTCAATGTATTTAATTGTTTCAATCCAGGTATATACAGTCTGAACCTAGAATGCAAGTACGTTCAAATCACAGATAGCCATTTCCTTTCCCAGTCACTTTTCCAGTCTGAGAACACTACAAACTCAAAACTGGCTTAGAATTAGCATGTTAGCTGAATTTGGACACAGATATTGTAATTAGTGCTGCTGTAACTTCCACCTTCTGTTAATGCCAGACTGCCAGTGGACACTTTTCACACAGGTCAGCATATGTAGGGTCTATTTAGTCTAACTTTGAGTGCAGAACTTGGTGGGAAACCAAGGCAGTGGGCTCTGCTGTGGCAAGAAATGTCCCTCTGAAGAGGAAGACTCCCTCAGAAAATCAGTTAAAGTATGATAATGCCTTCATGAATGATGATAAGCTGCCTTACTTCATGATTATCGTCAGAGGTCCTTTTAAGAGAGCTTGCAGCCGTCACACTCTGATTTTTTTTACACTGACGTGAGCCCACTAGCTGGGGTCATGAGTGTTTTGAAGTTTGGTTTGGCCTCACCGGTCTGGGTCCTGTTTCCTCCTCACACTGTGGTCAGGGTTGAGAGGTCAGGGGACACTCAGGTTAGCTGGTGTCTCTTTATATTCAGCAACTGGAGTGAAACCTCCCCCGAACCCTCTGAACCCTCATCTCCTTTTCACGCCAGACTGTCAACAAATCCCTCCTCAACTCGCAGCCGTTGCCCGTGTTTTCTGGGTCATCGAGGCTGGGTGGTAAAATACATCTCTGTTTTTTTGGCATGTGTGAAGGGAAACGCGGCGGGTGGGGACAGATCTGAAAGACTTTGATGTCTCAAATATTCTGAGAAAACTGATCTTAGCCCTCCCCTGCAGAGCCAATCAAATCTAAACAAGAGATCAAGCTCTGCCAGCAAACACGGCGGTCGGTGATGTGTGCGTTTTCAGCAAGAAGCCGAATGAATGTCGCTTGGTTATTATCTGGACACTTTTGTCGTGATGATACACACCACACATCCCATCTGCAAACACAAAGAGTGCAATATTGCAAGAGGCATCATGCTGATAGCATCACATGGACAGGAAGCTGGTCATAAGAGAACGGCTTTATGTTAGGACGGTCGACATGTTGATAGCCATCAGAAATGTCCCTGAGAGAGGCTTCCGCAAGGCCTGATGGGAAAGCGGGAGATAACAGCTGATCCAGTCTGGCGTCTCTGCAGAGGGTGATTGAACCCTCAGTCACTGTAGAAGTTTATTTGGGAGAGGAAAAAAAAGATAAAGCTCAACTGCTGGACCTGTATCTCCCTCTTGATATGCTTTGAAGAGAGAAATCCTGTCTTGTGGAGAGGTCAGATCCCGGAAAGCACACACAGCTGTGCCGTACATGCTAATGAGCCCTGCCATCTAATGATATAGCAAGTTGTAGATTTAGCATTTTCAAATGTTAAATCTGTATTAAGTTTTTTTTTTTTCTGTTTGGGTGTTTACAGCCAGTATCCTCCTCCTTGTAGCTCTGGGTCTGGTCACCACCAGCTCCTGAGGGAATTATCTGGTCCTTCAGCTGCTAAATTCTCCTCTATGTTCACCAGCCACTAACTGTGTATCTCTATTTGGCACTACACAGGTAGTGTTCAGTGGACTTCTACAGCTTTTTTACTGCAAACAGCTGCTTGCTGTGACTGAAAACGCATTTAGGAAAGTAGTGAGACTGAGCCAAAAAGCCAGACAGCTAAACAATGAGCTGAAACTCAAGTATATAACCACTTTAATGAGAGAAGCAGGAGTGGAATAATCATTTTTATCACCCTTCCTCTGCAGCAGAGACAGCATGCAGTGTAGAAACTCGTGATCTCCTTAGTTTGACTCTCCTCACTGTGCGATGAGGTTTATTCCCAACACTCCTGCGAGTATGACCGCTGATGGAGGAAACTGAAAATGAGGGGTGCCACTTTGATGAGACAGCGCTGTGGCAACTGAGAGCCTCTCTCATTTGCAACTAATTGAAGCTGTTAATGTCTAATTTGTTGCTATCAAGGCAGCTCGGCTAGAGGGGGAAACCTGTCAGCAAGTAATGCTCGCTTTAACTCTCAGACTAATACTCCACAACCCAAGCAGGCCCCTCAAAGGTATAGAAGTACCATCCTGAATATTCATGTGGTTAAATTTGCCCAGAAAGCAATAACCACCGAGACGTGTGCTCTGCCCTCTCGCAGGACCTGGACGACATTGAAGACGAGAACGAGCAGCTCAAACAGGAGAACAAGACTCTGCTGAAGGTGGTGGGTCAGCTGACGAGGTAGAACCGCTCCGCACGGCCCGGACCCGACGCAAAAACGAACCCAGCCTCCCCCCTGATGAATGGAGCCTCTCTGTTCTCTCCCCTCTCCCAACCCTCCTGCCTTGGGGTCAAGTCCACCAGCACGGCCTTTTATCTGTTTGATCCTGTCTCTCTGCCTGTCAGAGGCGAGACGGTAACGTTAAGTCGTCCTCAGAGCCTCGCAGCCTTAAAATACATCCCAGAGGTGGATTTATTCCATTTGTTGTGAAAGCTGAGTGAACTAGCAGGGGCTAAAGTTCTCCTCTCCTTACAGTCCCGAGGGGGTTGTCTGTCATCATATTCGTATTTAATGTAAATGTATTGTACATAGGCCATTTAGATCTGTTCATTATTTTTGATTTTTGATAAGGTCTTAAAAAGCAAAAGTAAAATGAATGTATGTGCTGCAAATACAAGCGCACACAGACTTTTCAAACTTGTTTAGAGGCGAAAAACATCTGTGCACACAGCAGCAGTCACCCAGGCAAATTTAATAAGATCTACAGTGTTGCAGTGTTTGAATTGTGTCTGAGGCCAGTGCAGAGCTACTGTCTAGTAACACTTGGACCAAATTCAACATAATTACTGCTACAGTATCATCAGCCAAAGTGGGCTTAGTGCCTTGCAATGCATGTGAGATTTATTTAGTTAATTCTCTTTAAAAAATAGTTAAAGCCTGGTGCTTTTTTTTTCTAAAAAAAAAAAAAAAAAGAACATTAGTGCCAGATTTACCTTCTTTCAATAATTTCTTGGTACATTTAAATCCCACTCAGACATCTACAAACCTGAATGAAGAAAATCATATTTGAAATATTTCCAATTTAAATGATAAAGTTGGCACGAGCAAGACTTTATATCAATTATATGCTTTACGCATTTCAATGTTAGCATCTAAATATTATACTGTACCTGTCAGTGATGAAATGTTTTAGGGTGAAACCCTTGTCTAGTATATATGTGGATTCTTTTTTTTTTTTTAAAGGATTTTGCTCTTGTTTACAAGTTATGTTCTTTGCGATATTTGATAGTTTAGCTGCTCTGTTTATGGCATCTAAGATGTGTGGAGTGAGCTACAGTGCATTTTTTGTATGATAACCAAATGAACTGAAGGAACATACTATTTGAAATCCATCTCTTTTGTTTACTTAAGGGAACAGGTTTGGCTGGTAGAGGCATCTTACTTTCTATATTTAGATTGTTTTTAATTCCTCTAAGGAGGTGTTCAGTGAGCTTCCTCTGTGGCAAATAATCTATAGGTTTTAGTCAGTCAATAGACAACTCTGCTTCCACATACACTCACATATTTTGGGGCAAAGATCGTCCCCTGGCAGACAGAACATCACAGACCCATCTCTTTTTTTCCATTACATTATGCATGTACAGAAGATTAAGTCATTTAATAAAAGTTTGATTATCTCTCTCCTCAGTCGACTCGCTTGTGTTCATTAAGACTAATTTGATGTGATGATACCATGCTACTGAGTCAGTAATGCAATGTGACGGTGGCGGGGGGTTCAGTTCCTCCGCCTAGCTCTCAGCACACACACACACACAAATACACACACTCGTGATGATTCAACGTGCCAATCACCAACCTGCCCGCGACATGAAATCTCCGTTCACCCTACAGAACCTCTATTATTCTACTGAAACGCATTAATTCCCTCACCTAGTGACAGAGTGAGGAGAGAAGCATCTATATAAGAACCATATCAGGACTAATGTCAACTAAATTTGCACATAATGGCCTCTTTCAGCTGATGGAAAGTGCTGGAGGCTCTCTCCATAATCCCTATTAGCATTTTTATGGAACGTTGTAGGGTTTGTCATTTGGCATAGTCACAGAGGGCAACAAGAATTCATATGTGCCTGTGAGTGTGCCTATTTCCTGAGTTCAGGAAATATCAGAATCCTCTGTGTCTCACCATCAACCAGTAAATTATAGGTGTCATTGCATGTGAACGTAGTTTGTCAGAAACAATCTCTGTAAAGGTTGAATCACAGTTTTTGAAACTGTGCAGCAAATTGTCATTAAGTCTACAGTGTTATCAAGATGTGTGTGGAAAAAAGAAAAGTTTTAAATATTGTGTTATGTGGTCGTATCATCGTTAAACTGACATAGGAGAGGATGCTTTGGGTGGTGAGGGCGCTTCAACTCATGACCTCGGTGCTCCTAAATCATGACTACAAATCACTGACTATTACACTGGACGAGTTTCTGAGGAAAACACAACTGCTTCTTGTGTGAATCCTTTTTAGTTGTTTATTGTCGCCTGAGCACATCTGGGCTCCTGATTACCAGCAACAAAAATACAGGATAATCAAGAGTTATTCGCAAAAAGCAGAAGCCAACAAAATTAAAAATTAAGTCAGTAGCTTGTGGATGTTGAATTGTGGCCAGAAAATTCAAAAAACACTCGAGCATAAAGCAGTTGAAGGGTGAACAAGATGGGATCCAAAAGTAAGTCCTGCCAAATGTAACATACCTGACACAAAATGGACAAATACTTTCAACACCAGGACTACATGTGTCTTGCAGAATCCCAGTGATGTATTTGCTCCTTTGGTTTTATGTCTTTGTCAGGCTGTAAAAATTTAACCTTGAATTCTTTCTTACTCTGTTTTCTGCTGTTGATTACACATCAGTTCTTGCCTGTTTTGTTTTATTATAAGCTGTAATATAATGATGTGCATGTGTCCAGCCTGGTTTGTTTGTATGTTGTGAGCCTCTTCCACAAAGCACATTAGATTCTGTGAAGCTGATAGTCAGGGCAAGAGATGAGAGGCAGGCCTTATCTTGTTGTAAAGAAAAGCAGCCATATTTCATTATCAGTTGGTTTCATGCTCTTGGTTCTCCAGCCAATCTCCTCGATCTCCAGGGTCTCTGGTGCGAGGAAGCACTCATCCAGACGGAGGACGGCAGGGGTCAGGATGCCAGAAAAGAGTGAGGACGGATGGGTAGAATGATACTGGGCATATTTGGCAATTTCCTCTGCCTATTCCTTCTGGTCTACTTTATCACAGCAGCCCCATTTTCTCAACCACCAGTCTGAAAATGACTTGTGCCTACCCATGCACCTTTTATACCCCATTATCTCCAAACTAAGTGATATCTGAGGTGACACTTTAAAGCCAGTATTCAAATTGAGGTGTCCTTGGTGATGGGGAAATTATTGCGCCCGAACCTTCCAGCCTCAACCTAATGTCACACTGTACTTCCAGCAGAAGGCACAATCTGTCACTGTCGCCTTCTAGTTGCTGAGATTTCTCCATCGCGCCGGCATGAAAGTGCTTTTTGAAGTCACGCTGCGCGGCCCCGCTCCTTCTCTCAAGACGAACGGCACCGTGTTGGAGCTGGAAAACAGGACTTCAGACGCCTCGCGTGCACTTCCCTCAACACCTTGACCACATGTGGAGCTGCCCTTTGTTGAAATGCCCTGTAAAAAGTCAACAGAGAAGAGTAATGACAGTCCAAAGGCATGACATTTACTGAAGTAGTAATAATAATGCCAAGAAATGTAAAATTAGAATATTGTGCTGATGATTCTATATTATTAACCAGGAATTCATCGATTAAAATACTATATTCCGTTTTCAAACCACTTAGAGGAGCTTTCATACATTTTTGACAAGTGATTACTACTTTGTCCAGCAGCTATTACATTATCAGCTGCTATAAGGAACAGCCGAACATTTTCTACCCATTCCATCTGTCCCATTTTTATCACCGCAGCTAAATCACCTAAATCACCCTCTCCTAAAAATGACTTCTATCTACCCCTCCACCCCTCACAACCCATTATCCTAAAAAAGAGATGGCACTACAAACCCATATTCTGTTCTTCTGCTCTGTACTTTGGCCTGTTGATTTGCTTTTCAATCTGTTTGACTCCTGTAACTTTCAACTCTGGACTCAGCTCTGTCTGTTCGGTCCGCTGGATTTCTGACCAGGCGTCTTAAATAATGAAGAGGAATGAATCAGAACCTCATATTTATAACTCCAAGAGTATTCTGCCACAGTCAAAAATATTCTGAAAGTAATTAGCCTGAAACACACTTTGATTTGGACTTCAATATTCATGAGGAAGCTCCGCAGGCTGGAGCATAAACACAGAGCACCTCCAGCTGACAGACTATGCAGGGGGCCCTGACTTTTCTCTGCATTTGGAATTAACAAAAGACAAACATTTTCTCTTCTAACTTCACCTGAAAGTGTCTCTTCCCATGCAGAGAGTCCTCAGGGACATTGATTACACTATTATGTCACTTTGCCTCTGTTTTAGGGTGATATTTTCTTGGTAGTGAATATATAATATTATTATTATTATGTGATTCTACCTGTAAAACATATATCCACAAGTGTAGTTATAGTTCAGTAGGTAAATGCTGCTGCTGGCTCAGTGACTTTGCCATTTCATTAGTGATAAGTAGTTTGCACACATGTAGCTAATTCATATTAACATGTCCTCCAAATCAGCATGCTGTTAAGAAGAGTAACAAGTAAATGTCACGTATAAGTCAGTCAGTATTTCAGCTATCACTATAGAGCCAAATTCATTAGCATAAAACAGAAATTTTTCATGTTTCAATCCCTCTATTTACTCCACTTTGAATCCCACAATGCTTTCTTGTCTTGTCTTTCTACATTCAGTGTAATGAGTAATATAATATTTGACCTTTGCACATGATGTGACAGAGAAATAAAAATGATTGCTAATGGTCCTGGCTGTGGGTGGATTTTTCTCCCTGGCTAATCAGTGCCCAGTCCATGTGGCCAGAGGCAAACTGTGGACAATTTACAGGAGTTTCCCCTTGTCTCCAATGCCTCTTCTCTGAGGGATATTAAATGCTGCACAAAATGCCATGGTCACCTTGAGACTGCATCCAGTGGAGGCAAATCTACATGCACAGCTATCAGTCTGATTAGCATGGGCTTCACGTGGATATTTTATTCAGTTAAACCAAGGTAAACCAAGCACGGCAGCACAGCAGACCTGTTCAATTTGTTGCGCAAAAACACACACACACACATTCATGCTCACTAACACACACTGTGTGGAAAGAGGTGAGCACCCACACCCCCACCCCCACCCACCTCCTCGCAGTGGATGACAGACTTGAGTGGCTTGTTTCTCCGCTGGGAATTAAGTCATCTGTTCCCGAACATCTTTTCACCAGCCCCCGGGGGTTGCCATGGCAATGGGATACAACGTGTATATCCCGATCAATCTTTTTCTAAAAAAAAAAAAAAAAAAAAAAGTGTCTGGTTGTCCCGTCACATCCATCTAGGAGACATGTTTTTGTGAAGATTCCCCCTCTCCTACACACACACACACACACACACACACACACTCTCACACATATCTCCTGAAAACACCCACTGACAACCACACACACACATATAGAATGCATATAAAACCATCACACTGTGTACAAAATCCCAATGTATTGACTGCCAGAAAGATGACTCAGACTTACGAGAAATGTGATGACAAAGTGCTGCTCTACATCTGCCACCCACAGACTCTTAATGGCTGCTGGAAACATTATTGATGTCTTTTCTGTTTAAATGCACTGGTGTCATTTTTTTTGAACTGCACTGCAAAAAACACAGCGTTCACACTCCAGACACTAACTCGAGCGAGTCATCCTGAAGAAGATTCCTCCACCATGCTTCACTTCCTGTTCTCCTCCAGTTGGTGGCAGTGTTCCCAGCCTGGACACCCATCAGTGTGACACCATGAGGAAGCCTATCATGGCTCTGATGTGGGTTTTTTTTTTTTTTCTTCCACAGGCTTATGTGTTCACTGATCCTCGGTGACTAGCTCTCATGGAGGAACACCCTTGTAATATAGTAGGTAGGCAGAGGTTAGTATGGGAATCCTGCTGCAAATCCTCGTGATGGAAGGTGTTATTCCATATTCCACCTGAGGTTTGTTGTCAGTTATTTCAGTGGAGCTTCTTCTTTGTCACTGCTGATGCACTTCCTGTGGGGAAATGAAACTCAATTACTGTTACATAACAGCCCGCATCCTCATGCTACTGTATGTAAATACCGATGATTAATAGTGGAACATAGCATCCTTTGATCCTGAATGTGCTATTATCATAATCTCATTTATGACAGATCTTGTTTGTGATAGATTTGTTATTGACTATGCTAATCAGGCAGCACATGCTCAAAATGCTGTTAATTCAGTTGAGTTGTTGCTATTTCTGTCATTTTTCCCATTTGCTCATCCATTTTAATAAGCTCCAAACCTCCAGAGAGGGAGGGAGCATGCGAATTTGAATGTTGTTGATGACTCACAAAGTCCATGCCAAGCAGAATAGGAGGCAGCTCTGGGGAGCATCAGCAACCTCTGAAGGTCACTCTACACTGTTACCATGACAGCGCCGGCCTCGCTCTGAGAAGTTGTTGCCGTTGTGTTCGTGTTGTTGTCGTGGCATGATTTAAGAGAGGGGGGCCTGCCTTGGGATGCGTGCAAGCAAACATGTGCGTCTACAGCCCCCACCCCACCCCCCACCCCCTTCTCCTCCTCATCAGCACTACCAAGTCAGCAGGGGAGAAGCAGAGGTGCATGTTCAGCCCTGAGCAGAGTCTCTCATTCTGAGCCTTCCCCTGGGAAGGACACACACAAACACGCACAAGCATCATCGAGAGGGCTGTCAGAGAATCAGAAAGAATCTTCTCCCGGTGAATCCTGGGTATGTGTGTGTGTGTGTGTGTGGGAGCCAAAGTGGCCAGAGTTTCACCTCTCTCCGTGCCACCCTGCAATATGTAAACAGAGTGTGAATAGGCTCCGTGCAGATGGTTTAGACAGACACAAGCACTAATCATCCATCTGTCATCTACACTTACTCTGAAAAAATGGCTGTCAACCGCTAAAATGTAGCCGTCTCCGTCCTCTTTGTCCTTCCATTCATCCGTCAGCCATCACCACCCGTGGCTGCCTGCCCTATCTATGGAATACGTGCATCGGCAGACGGCTCGCAGGTGGTTGGTAGCTGAGCAGGAGGAGTGCAGAGTTCATCCATAAATGCATGACCATTCCCATGGCAGCTCACTAGGGAGCTCGACTTCATAGGAAGCTCTAACAAGGCGGGCAATTATCCCTGTTAGGTTTCATTCCACTCCAGCGTGAGGTGTGCTGTCCTAGAGGGTCTGGACCTTGAATGCCTGGAAACGTCCCCTCAAGACTTGTTGCTCAAAGACTGAGCAAGATTAATGTTCATATGTGAAAGGCCATGTAGGTGGTTTGAGGTGTTTTTAGCCCATTAACTGCAAATTGCCTGTATTTTACATTACTGCTTGGCCTTTTCCAAAGTTTTTATAATGGTTTTCTACCTGCCAGGCAGTCTCAGGCTTCACTTCATTTCCCTGTGCTGTGAAAATCAACATGAGGAGACTCTAACCTTGCCTGAGGCAGGTTATCCATCACAAGATCGAAGATTTTGACTTTGGCTAACTTCACATGGGAGAGCAGTTGTGGGAAGCTTCGGAAACTTATGTTTGGTGTGTCCAAGATTTGACAGTTGCCTGCAGTTAACAATTACTAAAAAGTTCTTGCACACCAGAAAACACTTTGTGTCAATTCTGCACATGGAGTGCACAGATCTGACAAAAACTATCTCACCACAAGCTCCATTTAGTAGCTGTTCTGGAGCTTTCAGCCGTATTATATTATTTATATTATCTTCTCAACTGTGGGATATAGGCCCTCTGTGGTCCTCCATTGGCCCATTAACTGTCTGTCTCTGGTTTTGGTGAATCTGTGAATGAGAGTTCTTAATAGCACCTGTGTGGACCTGAGTGCGGCTGCCTATCCTACCACAGGAACTGTTTAAATCAACTCTTAAAAGTTAAATACCAACTTTTTAATGAACAGCAGGAGGACTATTATTTCCACATTAAGCTCGATGTACTAATATTTGATGTCTTGCCTGTATGGTCCATTTGTTATCCTTTGATAAATGTGAGCTGTCTGCTCTTAGTTTATGTAATTTGTTTTATTGGTTGCTGCCAACGTTTGCCTTGTGCAGCTTTGACTGTCTATGTGCTTTCTTTTAAACACTTGCCAACTTCTGCTGGACAAAAAATGAAATGTGAGTGTGTGTATGTGTATGTGTGTGTGCATGTGTGTGTCTTCCCTATTTGCGGAGTTGTGGTTGCTTCACTGGAGCATTACGACACTGACATTCAGACACGCTATGCTGAGAGGGCCACCCAGAGCATCGTGGGCAGGTGACACATGGCTGAAAAGGTCGTTCTCCACGTGGTGCTACCCATGATCCCACACTAGCAGGAATCATCCACTGGGCGCATGATGGTATAGATCCAGGAAAAGCTGTACAATATGAAGTGGCCTTTAACACAAAGAAAAACACAACTGTCAGGTTAGTTCTTCCACCAAATGTCATTATCCTTCTATTATTCTGTCTTATTGTATGACAGCCTGTACATTAAGATTGTTTTTCTCAGATATGGGGGTCACCTTGACAGGCTTTTGATGTTTTCTGAATAACCTAGAAATCTGGCTGTCCAATCAGATGTTAAAATCACTGGCCAGTCCACTGGAGATCACTGTAACTTTGGCATCCATCACACAGAAAAAAAGGTCATCTTGACTGTGGCATATGGAAGGAAGGAGACAGAGAAAGAGCAAGAACAGACTGGAACAGCATATTTTGCACTCTAGTTTACATAATGGCCGGCTGGAAGGGGGGTATTGCGGGAAACACTGTGAAACAGCAATGTTGATGGTTTTGAAACTCCTCTCCAAAGCCATTAGTGATTAGATAAAGAGTGTAGATGGACTTGTAATGATGCTCTCTCGCATGTTCTCTCTCTTTATCTCTTGCCTCAGCCAGATGAAAGACATCGAGAGCCTCAGGAGGCCTTTGTTGTGGACATTATTTTACCCTTGCAGGCACCATATACCACTCCATGCCACTGCTCAACCTGCAATTGCACCTGCCTGCTTTGATCACAGGTTATTGGTAAGAAATATGAACTTGAATAATGCTCAGGCTGAAATACCCTGAGCTCAGGTGCTCGACAGGTTTGACTGACATCATGAAACCCAATCAAAGCTTCAATTATTTTATTTATTATTTTATTCTGGATGTCCAGTGGGGTTTTTCTTTTATTAAATTTCCGAACACAAGTTCCTGGACATGTCTCTGATCTTTTATTAGTAACCTACTATTAGTAGTAATTAGGCATATTCAAAGGCCAAATCTAGATAATATCACATTAAACACAAAAAGTCTTCACCTGTAGGAGCAGGTGTGATCCATTACCAGTTTTTTTTTCTCAGAAAGCCAACTAAATGATATTGTAAAGAAAAGAGTTGTAATAAAGTTAAATTTGCTTTTGTCTGTCACATTTGACAGTGTGTTGAGTCTGCTGTCAAAAAAGTAGGCTAAATTATCCTAAGCATTTTACCCGCCCGGGAAAACGTACACCTTCTCACCTGGTCGAAAATCCTGGTAACACCGGAAAATATATCGAACGCACCCTTCGCATTAACAAGGCAGTCTCGCGCCGACGCTAGGGTCGTTTGTACGACGATAAAAACACTCGTTGCTACTGTTAATAAGTTTGTGTGAACATGCCACTTAAGGTGGACTCTCGGGAGGAACCGTGTTTTTGTTGCGCTCCCTGCTCCTGCTAACCGTTAGCTTCACCGCAAAGTTGGTTAGCTGTACCTGTTAGCTAGCTAGCAAGCTAACGACGGCGTGGGTTAGCCCCTAATTAACAACAGTGGGCTTCAAGGTGTCCTTGACCGTGGAGGTGTCCTGTCACCAGGCCTTCTTAAGGGATTTACTGAGATTTCAACCGCTTCACAACGCCAAGGTAAGAGTATAATTTGCTTCTTGTTCTAACAAAGTTTACCTGTTAATATCTTTACAGTCTACTGTTATGTGTTTGGATAATAATAGTAAGCCTGGGGTTGTCTAAAGTTAGCTGCTGTCTGTATTATTACCTTCTGCTAGGGTCGAAGTGGCTTCTGTCCTCAGTATTTCATACATTAGTACTGTCTTTACAGGTATAGAAATGGCTGGTCTAGTTTTTTCTTTATTCACTGTGCATTTACGTATTTGGCTTCATCTAATTTACATTACATGGCAATATAGTAGGCACATCTACATTTCCCCCCACTCTCTTAATATGTAGCTTTGGAGAAATGTGTCACCTCAAAGTTATGGATTTATGTGTAAGCTTGTTTCATATTTCTTACCATAATTGCACCTGAACTGCGGCTGCTGCTGCTCTGCTCATTTACAACTCTTTTAGTAATACTGCTGCAAGCACTCACTGCTGCAACTGCCTGTGTTTGTCATAAAGCATTTTATAAAGCTCACCTCCACCCAAGTGGGCTGTTTATTCCCCTGAGTGAAAGTTTATTATTATCACACCCAAACTGTGCTGTGCTTAGTTTGGATTTTGCTTGTTGGGAATGAAAGCACTAAATACCACATTTGAACACAATCTGCATTTACATAAAATAATCTGCCTTTTGTGAGTTGGCTGACTGAGCTGTAAGTTTGTAGTTTGCTTATACAAAACCTTTGGAGTGTGAATTGCTGCAGTGATTATGTTAGACCCCAGAGAAACCAACAGCAACAATCTAACCATTGATTTCACGGTTTTTTTCTAATAGTGTGCTCAAACACAGATGACCTCGCCTTGTCTGTGTGCTTTCGCTTTCTTCTCTTCAATTTTCTTTCTCCAGATACCCGTATTAGTCTGTCCAAAGTAAATCTCACTGACCACTTCTCATTGTTAACCCAACACAGTCATTTTCGAAATCACTGCTTTTCAAAAATGCATTTAAAATGTTGGTAATAGGAATTTTTGTGTGGCTTTCTTATGGGGGTTGTCTGCTTGAATGCAGGTCTTTCAGCCAGTAAGAAACTGAGAAGAAAAACATCTGGAATTGATGTGCATCTGTGTTCTCAAAACACATTTACTGTCCCTAATTAAAAAGTCTGTAATTGAGAGGCATAATGTGATATCTGATGCTAATATGGTGCTTTATTTGCAACTAGAGCAATTGATGTGTGAAACTGATATCCTGGTGCTTAGTGAACTGCCATGGGAGCCCCAAAAATAAAAGAGCGTGTATTTGCCAGTTGTTGGAAATGTAGAACAGCTAATACTATAAGGCGTATTACCGAAATTAGGCACAGGCATAACACAGGCATTCTTATCTTATACCTTCTAAATATGCATTGTACACAGAGAGGCATTTTATTTCTTTGCTGTTTTAGGCAACTAATGGGTGTTTTCAAGGTTTGGCAGCTCTTTCAGTCTACTCCCCATGTAATGTTCATTCTTTACAGCTTGTGCAGCCTGCATCAGTCATTTTATCACGAGAAAGCGGCTTCAGCACGATGTTCATTTTGCTCATGCAGTCGAAGTGTTGCAGCAGACAAAAAGATAGAGTGCTTCACTTTCAAACAGTTTAGAGGAGGCTGCAAATTACATGGGCACTTCCATTACTTTTAATCGTGTTAAGCACTTAGAGGATTGCATTGCATGCTGGGAGATAGGTCTATAGAATCCAAGGACTTCACAGAAGTGAAATCTGTAGGATAAGCTCAGCTTGGAGTGTATGGGGAAGAGGACTCAGCTATAATGGCGTTGCACAATGGCACCCAGCTGCAGGCGCAGGATAGTTGGAGCAGTTGGTCACATGGCGTGCCACAGTGGGTCCGCGCACACGGCATTCGCCTCAGCAGGTCCTCATCTGCTTTTCAAATGATAAGCCTCTCTCAGCCTCTCTTCCTTCATGTGAAAGGAGGCTATAAACAGGCCCGAGACGTGCCGAATAATCCACCTTCTCTCATCTTTTCCACAACTTAACTGATCTGAAGACTAAAACAACAGCCGTTTGATTTGCAGTCAAGTGAGGAAAATGTGGCAGCGGGGAAACCCACTCGACCATGGGCTCTGTTCAGTATGCACTTCCAGCTGACAGGCTGATGAGCTGCAATCAGCCCTCCCACTCTGACTGGTCCATGCTGTGGCAATGATTGGTGAGTTATGGTGGAAGAACAGGCGGACTGGGCTGCTTAGAGCTAAATATGGGAATGTAAGTTTTTTTGGTGCCTTAAAAACATTGGGTCATTAACAGTAACCTTCTTCAAAACTATATATTGATATGTGTTAAGATGTTTGAAAGAGGTGAGATCACTGTATAAATGCTTGTGACACAAAGTGTTTGGAAGCACATATAGTTTCTGGCTTGAGTAAGCTGACTTTTATTGTCAAATTCTTTTTCTGTGATACAAAAGGTCATAAATGTAATGGACTTTTGCTCATAGCAGGATAAAACAGAACAACACATAATGGTCAGAAATGGTTACTAATGTCTTATTCTTCAGTATTGCCCTTTAGCAGCTGACTTATTGGATAAATATGACTTTTCATGAGCTAATTTCGTAGTTTCTTTGTTGTCGTTTTGTTGATTAGGGCTTCATACACTTCATCAAGCTCAGGAGTTAATATGCAGCTAAAACATACTTGCGTGGCACTAAATGGTTGTCTAAATAATATATCCTTGTATCTATAGGCTGCCTTGCTGAGCTATTAATGACATTTCATAACCCTGAGAGCCTCAGTGTTTATTTTACAGCAGATTACTGTTCACCTTGTGGTTTAGTAAATTCTAATATTCTTTTTGTGTCACTGTAATTTTTAAAAATAGGGGTTGAGGGCCTATCTCTTGAAAAATGGGCTGCAATGAGACATGCCTGTTATTTCAGTGGTAAATGACTACCAGGGCTGAGGCTGTTGTTCTCCTAAAAGCCTAACACACATTATGTCCAAAATAAAAATGCTCCAGTTATGTCCCTTCTAATCCAAAGCATAAGGGGCGGAAGATTGTTTACTTAACAGAAAATGCAGTTTAATGGTTTATGTAATGAGTGTGTGTTGTGAGAGTTTAGAATGGGGCGCTATTAGTACTTTACACACCATATTCAACCCATGATGCTATGCATAGTGGACGTAATGCAGGCATATACCTATACAGTGCACTCTCATTTACCTGCCAGCTCATCAATTGAAATATAGGCAGAGTGCGGTGAAACTTAATATACACATTACACTGTTACTGATTCACTGAATATTGCCTCCGGTCTCTTCATACTTCAAAGACGGCCTGTTTCACTTTCACATTCCCAGGAGAGAGTAAACACTGTGACACAAATCCCACAGCACCATCAGAACTCCTGAAACCATAACCTCAAAGACTCCAAACCCACAGCTGAACCTACCTGGCCAATCACAGCTAAATTTGTCAGGATGCCCGCTGAAGCTGCACAGCCCACTTCTGTCAACAAGTACACAATTTCTGCTGAGATATCAGAGGAAATCAGGGACCCTGTTTGAGGCTTTCAGAGCTGCTCTCGAAGTTGAAATAATGTCACGGATTCAGTAAAAGCCTTAGAGGACAGGATCCACAGCTTGTTTATCTACCTGTAGTTAGATTGAACCCCAGGGAATAAAGCAAAAGATAAGAGTGTCTAAAGTTTTATCAAACGCTGTAGGTTGTCTGATGTTTCAGATCACAAATGCCATGCTAGTTATTGCCAGTCAAGTCCGTTTTGTATTTTAAACCACTCTTCCTTCTTTTACAACTGTCTTTTAGCCACAGGGATTAGCTCTGTCTTGAGAAATTAGCTTGAGTGTGAAACTTGTAAGGTGCTAAAGGCAGTAGTGTAAACAATTTGTCGAAACCTAGAGCTGTCATGACACCCAGCCTCCAATTTTCTTTTGCTCCTGCTGTTGTGACACTCTGCCAAAAAAACTTTGAGGAAAAGAAAGTTTTCAATTACAGCCTTTCAGCAGAATGATGGCACTTCTTCTCAGTCTAACTTTTGTTCACGGGTCCACCTCCTTTTATCTTCCTCCGCTCTCTGAAACCATCAAACCAGACTATTTTCTCTGAGGTGGGGGAGTTGGGACGAGTAAGTCCTTGTGACCATGACTGATAACTGTGGATGATCTGAGATGAAAATTACAGTGCACTACCACCAGCCTTATCACGCATGATGGCATGACAAAACCTTCCCTCCTTCATAAAATGGTGGAAAAAGTATATTTCAGAAATGATAGAAGTCTCTTTGTGTTATGTAATGAGCTAAATTATACATAATACTGCCCAGGAAAATTATAGGATGTCAGTCGCTTCTGTCATCTCTACTTAACCATCCTGTGATTAATTGTTCTGGCCTTGAGATCAGCTCTGATCCTTACAGGTGTGGATGGGTTTGCTTTGCAATAAAGCTCCTTATCCTTCATGAGAACATCATTGTTTTGTTCCACTTTATTCAGAACACAGGTGGTAATCAAAACATTAATTGCAGAGTGACACTTCATAATTACACAACCTCCTCTGGACTTGTGGTTTTGGCTCAAAATGTTCAACAAATAGCATTTCTTTGTCATGTTAATACTTTTGGAATAAATTAAAAGTAAAAGGAGTTATTTCAGCAATACTAGTGTGAGTAAATCCCATTAAATAAGAAATATTCTGTTTTTAGTGCACCCTTCACCTGCTCCTCTGTGGCTTTTGCATACATTTAGTACTTAAACGGCATAATGTATTAAATGAATTATTCAAACACCTTTGAGTGATCCACGTTCACGCAACATACAACGAGTTGTAATTCATAATTTATAGAAGGGCTAATAGTCCTGAACCAGAAAATTTCTTCTAACCTTGGAGAATCAGTAATTACATTAACCTGTTTTTTTCGTTGTCATTGTTTCCAAATGACTCTCAATCAAGCATGTGGGTTGCTCACACATTATAAATTACAGAGCAGGATAAAGTCAGTGGACAATGGTGATTTTTTTGAAAAACAGATTGAACCTTTTTTTATGACAACTAATTAATCAAATCCAATCTTTATGAATAGTAAATGCTGTTTTTATGCGGTTGACACAGTGCAATTACATATATTGAAAGATGGCTGGGATAACAGTGTGATTGACTGAGCAATTGTTTGAGTGCATTCAGAAAACATGGTTATTTTTCCACTGAAAGCTGTTAAAGTAAAGTCATTATCTGTTGGAAAAATTATAGATTGGATTTTTGTTTTCAATGCCATTCATGCAGTAGGAAACCTTGGCTGCCAGATGGTATTAAAAATGCACATAGATAAATGATTAAAATCATGTTCCTCAATACATCCTGAGATCCACAGGATGGCCGTCATTTGTTCCAGATTGGAAGCTGTGGATCTGTAACATGTTGTACTAGTAGCCTACAGCTGTGAGACTCCACTTGCACTGACATCACGTGACAGCCTGACTAAAAATAACCCTCTCTCCAACACATGATGAGGATGATACCCGGACTAAGAATAGGTCCACTGGAGGGAAAACGACATGATAGTAAATCATCAGTGAAGCAGTGGGTGTGGTGCAACAGAGAAAAGATTTAATAATTTGGCCTTGAAACAATACAATGTCAGCAAAGCCTGTGACAGAATAATTTGCTTGGTACAGCCTTTGCTTGGTATCTGTCAGGTATACACGGCGCTGTATCCGCTCCCACCTGCACACATCTCTGCTAATTGACTGGAGGATGGATCTGTAGAAAATGAATCCTGCTGTAACCTTGGAGGGCTGAGTAAACACGTGGATTACACTCTGCTTTTTGGTTTTTCTTCTGCCTTTTTCTGCTTTTGTGCGGTGAGCAGAGTAGACTCAAGTAATTGTATAGGAATCAGTAAGTCTAGAGGAGTGCATTCAGAGCATCTGCAGTGAGGATGGGAAAAGAAAAAACCTAAAAGCTAAGTAGACAGAATGATGGGATTATTGCGTATGAGGGAGAAGATGGATGCTTTGATATGTAGGGCAGGACTTTGACCTGGAGGTAAAGAGCTGTTTGACTCTTTGCAGCCTTGGATGTAAGCAACAGTGCTGTGAATTCACCGCTGGCTTCCAGTAGAGGGAGTGTGGGAGTGAACTGACCTGGAAGAATGAGGGTACAGTTAAGAACTGGTCATCTGGACATTGGAGGAAGAGGAGAAGGGAGAGTGGTTTTAATAAGGAATCAGGTATTGGCATGATCAGTATTAATTAGACTATATGTTGTAGTGTTCTTCTCTCACTCTGCTTTTTCCTCTCTGCAGCTTAGATGGACTCATTGATACTGAGTTGGTTAGGACTGTCCCTTAAAACTCAGTCGAAAATACCCAAAATGCAAAGTCTTGACTCACTGCACTTCTTTTGTAGCAACCACACAGCAATGTAACAGTGTGGCAGGCTGTTAACATAACAGTCTGAGTTGTTGTTGTTAAATGGCCAAACAATAAAACATGACTGTGATTGAAACAGAGGGGACAGCACAGTGCTGGACAGGGTGAGGCAAGGAAGCGCCACTTGTTCCTGTTTGCCACTCTGATACTTTCAGTTTCCGTGTCCAGCTGACAGTGCTGTCATGTCAGCAGCCAGGCATGAGACACACTCCTCGTTGTGGTAGGATTTCATAACTGAGCAGTGACCAAGATGGCAACTTTTACTCTCTGTGACTGTGCGGAAGCCTGATGTTTGCACATCTCAGATGATGAACTGAGACATATTTCTCCTATTTGTAGATGAGGTGTATGAGGAAAGATAAGCTTATAAATGCTGAGTGTTTATAAAAACAAAGAATATAGATAGGAATCAAACAACAACAGGCACCTGACTAACTAATAGATCAAAAATGACCAGATGACAAAGATACACAGACTGTTCTCTTTTTGCATTGACTATAACCTTAAGGACCACAGTCTTTCTTCTAAAATGTGTCATATGATATCCACACCATGTGCATTGATTTATTTCAGGTATGATTTGTTGCCCTTGGGTGAGCAGAGAAAAGATTTCATGTATCAGGGGTCGTTTTATAGGGGATTGAACCACAGTGCAGCATATCAACGAATCCAACAGTCAGGTTATATATTACCTTTAAGGCACTATATGTGGAGTTGGCAGCACTGTCACTGGGAGGCAGGCAGGCAGCCATCCTGGCTCCTATACGAATATGATGTGCTCTCAGGCAGACATGTTAGCCCCATTTATCAAGCACCCGAAAATGACTGGGCTGACAGACTGGTCGATGTATGATCATACAATCACAGGTGTTATCATGTGTTGGTGTGGAGTCGTCTGTGCATGGCTGGCTCAAGCATCTCCAGGGCAGGTGGGGCGATAAGGCTGGTTGGAGGTCTGGATGAACTGATAAGAGGAAGTGGCTCACCTTCTACTTGGATGACCCCTGAGAGGATCAGGGTTGCTGCAATGAACAATGAAGTGGAGGACATCTCTCCATAGCTGTTTACATCCCACTTGTTTCATTTGTATATTTTTGTGGGAGGATTTTACGAGTTTAAAATATGCAGTGTTATACATCATCTCCATGTTTTATCTTACATTAAATAAATCAAAATTCCTCAATGACCTAAGTATGCACAACTGCATGTCATCAAATGTACCCTCCTCTACGGACACCTGCTGCCCTGTTTACACGACAGACTAGATATTATCACATCTTCCCATTTAGTCAGTGATGCGCTCAGTGAATATAGAGAATTACCTTTCCATGTCTCAGCTCCAAACTAATCTCCTGAACTCAATTTTACCATAACAATAGAAACCATTAACAGGCTCAGTGGTTGGAAAACATTACATAATGCCTCCTCAGGTTTCTTGGATTAGTTAAGGCCTAAAACTGTCGTCTTAGTTTATGAACATCATATAACTTCATATGTTTTTGTCATTACCTAAATTTGTGTAGTCATAATTGATGATTGTAGATTTTAATCCTGAACCATTTAAATTGACATTTAGAAATCTTAAAAAAAAAAAAAAAAGTACTTCCTTTGAGGCATTCTCACTTTCTGTCTGTCAATAAGAAATTCTCAGTGTGGCTACAAACAATACAATGCGGACAGAGATGTGGGGAGGAATAGACAGGGGTTGAAGACTTGTGAACGAGCTGTGGGGCACTGCAGGCTCATTGACTTGTGACGTTACAGAGGCCACAATGGAAACAAAGAAAAGAGGGAGAATTCTCCTGGGGCTACTGTCAAGCCACATCTGGGTGCTTTCCTAATTTACTGGGAGGTAAGTGAGTGCTGACCTCTGACAGTAATCATTCACAAAAGAGAAAATGAATAGTGGTAAGTCTGTCGATTCCCTGTTCTCCTCAAATAACTGTGATCACTCAAAACTGCTTTATAAAATGAAAGGCCTGACTGTAAATCTTCAGTTCCCAGCGTGCTACCAGTAGATTGTAAATGCAAAACTTTGAGGGTGAATAATAACTTGACAAAGTAGCGGGTTCCACATCATGGTGTGTTGTGGAGGAATCTCAATGATCTCCACAGCTGTGGTGATTGAGAATCATGGAAGGTGTGTTTGAAAACGTTAGCGAAGAAATTCTTGTCATTTAGTGCTGAATTTGAGCCCAGTGCTCCTCTAATTGCTGAATTTCCTGTGAATATGTGGTTGCAGTTTGAGGGTTTAAGTGATGGCAGGGTAGGTACAATCAATATAAGAAGATTAGTCCATCCAATGGCATACAAAACATCACTTAGAGCTGTTTACTCGCTTTACAGATCTGGGAAATTGGCAGACATGTCTGAGAGAGTTTAAGCTCTTAATTTGAATTTCAACAGGCCTATTACCCAGACTGCCTTATCAAAAAGTCCATTGATTACATCCAATTTTAGCCATGTCACTCAATCACAAAAGCCAGATTATAATTAAATATTGACTGTAAGATGGCGAAAAATATGTTTTAGGTTTGTTTATTCAAGTATTCTTTTTTTGGATTCTCATTATTTATTAATTTTTTAGATAAGGAGCATTTTACCTGTGAGTCATCCTGCTGATTGTTCATGTGACTTCTTGTATAGCAGTGACTGACGAGTTGATGACCACATGCATGGCATTTTCTCTAGAGTATGACTACGGTCTGTCCTCTTTCAGACAGTCCATTTGCTGACCATGGTGGTACTTTTCTCCATCCCTGATGGGCGACTCCCTCTTTTGTTTGAAATGACATATTGTGATGTGTAATTTTTGGGTGTGCTCGCTCATTTCTATGCAGATTCATTTTGCGCCTTTGCGTCCTTTCACCTCCACTTGTCACCCATCTCATCTGCTCCTCCGTGCTCCTGAGCGTCATCATCTGCAGCATATTGAGCCTTGTCATCTGGCCGTTAACAATCAGGCGGTCTGACAGCCGCCCACCATTTACCCATCAGGCTTCTCTCTACATACAGATGCATGGTTTGGAAGAGAGGTGCAACTCTGAGCTTGATCATCATGCATAACCATATGTACTCCTCCATCCTCCCCTGAGGTGGCGAGTGTGACTGGGTGAGGGGAGAATGGGGGACGCGAGGATGACACAGTGGTGCATGAGTGTCACGTCATCCATCAGTCTGTCACAGGCTGTCACCCCGTCTTCTCCCAGAGATGCTGTTGATCTGTAAACAAGAGAGAGAGAGAGGGAGAGAGAGAGAGAGAGAGAAACACCAGGCTTCCCTGGGTGCTGTGCGTGCAGACAGACAGGGCAGGGCAAGCCTCTGCCTCTGTGAACACACCAGCAGAGAGCTTATTTGACCAAAGCAGAGTTTTGATCCACACAGCCAGGTGTGGATGACTAATGCATCTGAAGAATCCTGCTTATAAGCAGCCGGCTGTGTCAGAGGCATGAAAACAGTCAGTGGCCTTGTGACATTTTCTAATGAGGGAATAACTTTGACCGGGAGAAACTAACAACAGGAGTTTTTCTACTTCAGCACCTTTAAAAGAGCAGTTTGACTGGTTTGTTGGACTAAGTAATTAGGGGGTATCCCCAGATGTTTTTTTTTTTTTATTATTATTTTCATTGCCACTTATGTAGCCTTTTGAATGGTGTGCACAGTTAGCTCTAATGTGTGTGTTTTTAAAAATAATATTAATCTATCAATCAATAAAATCCATCAGAGATTTTATGTATGACACCTATGCCGTAATTGCCACCAGATCTCAGGTGTTTGTGATGTATTTGGCTGCTGATGGTCATATTCAAAGCCAGTTCAGCATTCTTTCATCACTCACTGAGCCAAGCAGTAATGAGTTATCTGCTGTATGTTGGACGATGGGGGAAGGCACTCACTTGGTCCTTTATTGCCCCTCTAATTATTTCCCCCGTCACATGATTAATATTGTCACTTTGATTTTGTTCTGAGCTCATTAGATGACAGACTCTGTGACAGAGGACCCTGCTTGTACAGCGAGGGGTCGGCGATGTTTGCTGCCCTGTCGTTTCCGGGCCTCAGGGACACCTCTGTCCTCCAGGACGAGAGGACTCTGAGCCAGGCTAGTGGAGCAGGGCCGGCTGCCTGCCTGCCTGCCTGGTGGGGGCTGCTGGCTGGGACAGGGCCAGGGACACGACTGGGGCCAAGCTATTTCTGAACAGGACCAGGGAGGATGCAGCTGGTGTTCCTGCTGTTGACAGTGTCAGTGTGCCAGTGGAGCCCCTCCAGAACCAATGAGCTCTTTTATATCAAGACAAACCACCATTAAGGCCAGTAATCACTGTACTACCCATGGCAAGAGCCTTGGCTGGGGACACACGAGGCTAAGAGGTTTTGCTTTGGCAGGATTTTTTATTGAGGGTAGACTGATACAGAGCCAGTATCTGTCTTTAAATACAAGTAAGACATTATCAGGCAACTGAGGTTCAAGTTCCTAGTTGACCTTGGAAATAGCAGCTGAGAAAACAGTCTAATGACAAGGCCCATTTAGTAGCTGCTTCAGAGCTTTCAATCATATCACATGATCTTCATCAGCAAATGGAGTGTGCCCAATTGTGATGGCGTTGAAGATGTTCTGATTCCCATTTTTTCTGTCTGCTTTGAATACATTTCATCGATACTAACTTTGTCTCACTCCTATTTATGAAGAGCATGAGAACAGCTACTAAACAGACCCTTTTCTAAACCAGGTCCAAAATATGCTCACAGTCTTGTGAATGAAAATCTTTTGTTACTATAAATGCTCTATTGACTGTTACATTCTTATAATAAAAACCAAAGCTATGCTGGAGAGGAGGATGACCTTTAAGTGCTGGATAGAGAGAGATCACCACAGGGTGCTACAGTATGTGACTCACCAATGGAAACATTTCTTGGTTTTTGAGGAGGCTTTGCCAGACTGATTGCGTAAAAGCAATGACAAGAAATGAATAGATCAGACAGCTTGTGTTGAGATTGATTTTAGTTAATATACAAGGATTTGGGATTTATTATTATTTGAAGAGGCTAAAATTCTTCTTTTTACTGATCATATTTTGTCATGTTCCATGATTTTATGGCTTCATTTGGGTGTCAGCATTGCATCATATACCCTGCAGAGCTAATATCTAAACAGGATTTTGATTCCAATTGCATACTTCTGTGTTAACATGTTCTTATTCATATTAATAGATTACTGTATTTTATCTTATCTGTTGAACTAAGTGAACCCAAGTTTTTCTTGAAATTGGACTCATTATCAGTGACAAATAAATTGGATATGCATGAACAGAAAAGGAAAAAAGTACCATTCACAATGACAAAGATCTCTTTCCTCCAATCCCCAGAATGCTTAATAACAATCTGACTGTAGGGATTATATACACAATATATCATGTGTATATGCACCCTTTTAGCTCCTCCTGCGCAGCACCTCTCTCCACTTGTTGGGAAAACATGAGACAGAGAGCTCTATTCATTCTTCTGCCTTGTGTTTCTGTCTGACCTTTGAGTGCAGCTGGGCACCACTTTTATTCATGCCACACGGCCAATAGAAAACCTCAGCCGCTACCTGAGGCAGCTAAAAATGGCATTATCGGCCACTTTCCATATTCATGAATCCTGTGTCACGTGATCACTTTACTGCCAAGTCTCTGCCGGTTCATTTCCTCCTTTGAATTTGTAGCCTTTCAATAAGAGAGGATTTAGTGATAATTTTATTTATCACTTAAAATTATAATAATCTATTATAAGATTT
Organism: Lates calcarifer; assembly: GCF_001640805.2. Classification (NCBI taxonomy): domain Eukaryota; kingdom Metazoa; phylum Chordata; class Actinopteri; family Centropomidae; genus Lates; species Lates calcarifer. The sequence goes on from NC_066850.1 coordinate 10,156,424, forward strand.
CAAATTATAATTTGGATAGTAAATAATAGTGTTAAATTTGATTTTATTTCAGAGAATTTCAAAATAACTGAGGTGTTATTGTCTATTCTTACTATATAAACTAGGTCAGCGTGACGACAAATCAATCACTCTAATGAAAGATTGTCCTTGCAGGTGTTTGTGTGGCTTTTCTGTTGACGGGCTCAGCTTTTCTCTGGGGAAATCATCAACACTTCATGGGCATAGATTTTGTGTGTGTGCATGCACGTGTATGTTTGTGTTCAAGTGCAAAGGCAGGTCATGGCTCACTATGAAATGACAAACACATGTATGCACACACACTTCCCAGGATCTTATGGGAGGGGGCTTTTGGAGTGTCCTTGAAGGTGACAGGCACCTAGAGGGGACAGGGCATGTTAATATGTGTTGAAAGGGTCATCTTAGGTTACACAGTGTTGCCCACCATCCTTGGCGTCTCCCCATTACCCAGCCAATCACAGCCAAGGACTCAGTGATGCAGTGCCTCTCTTACTGGAGGGATTCCTAGGAACTGCTGCGTGACGATGCTGGCTTTGGGTGTCTCTCTCACACCTCCTCCTCTTCCTCCTCCTCCCCCCTTTCTCTGCCCCTGGGTTTCTGTCTCCCAGCCTTGCACGAGGTGCATCCACCGTGTGTGTTTGAACAGGAGATGATCTAGCGCCATCCACGCTGCTCCCACAAGACTGGCTGTATAGACGGCAGACAGAGTCATCATCCAGCCCTCTTTCTCTCCTCCTCTCTCTCCCCTCCAAACCAGGCTCCACCTCTCTCTTCTCTCTCTCTCTCTCTCTCTCTCTCTCTCTCTCTCTCTCTCTCTCTCTCTCTGCCAGCCTCACAATCACACACATAACACACACACACACACACTCTGTTCCCACGACTCCCTTCTCATACTCCAGATGAGCGTGCGTCCTCGTCAGGGCGAGCAGATTTGGAGCTGAAGGTGTGCCGTTGTTGCCAGGTAAGAGCGCACATTTCCTCTTTGGGCCACCTAGAAGTTATAAAGAAATGAGGGTGTCTCTTGTCGCTTTGTGAGTGTGTTTTTAGTGGCGGAGCGGATGTGTGTTGATGTTTCGGTGTCTAGGTGACACAATCAGGAAGGGCGGGTGCTTTGAGGGTGCCACAGGGGAACTACACTTTGCTACAACTCCCAGCCCCTCTCACTATGACACCATTTTTGGCGCCCATTTTCGCCGCGCCTTTCATTGCCATGTGCACCAAAGGGCTTTTTGTGCTTGCCTGATCAACCGGGAAACTGACGTAGGTACAGAGTGGAGCGCAGCTGGCGATAGCAGAGCAGCTCCAACATATAGAGCATGCCTCTGGTTGCGAGGGGAGACCACGGTGTGGATGTTAGTGTGGGCGGATGGGGAGACGAGGAGAGGAGGGGAGGGGAATGGAGACGGAAGATGAGGAGCGGCTTTCATCCCATGGAAGCTAATCCTTCCAGTTTGTTCACCTCTCTCCATCAGATAAAATGGGCCGGCTGTGGCTGTGGTGCCCTGTCTTTTTTTTCCCTTCTCTCCTCCATCCTTCAATTGTGATGGGTTTATCTTGGGCAGAGAGGAAAGAGGCAAGCTATTGATTTGGAAATGAGCTGTAATGCCATTTGAAAAGAGAGCAAGACATCCCTCTATGTCTGTGACTTTCCTCCTGTGTGCTTTTGTTCTTGATTGTACCTTGTGCTGGCAATCTATTATACGAACTCATCAGTGATAATGAATTCCTGCTCATAGTCACAGTCTTTTAAGATTAAGAGTCTGTACAGAGGGCTGATACAGTTGAAAATGATTTGAATTCCTTACAATTTCCATATGAATATTTCTGCTATTGTTATGATTGGTGGGAACCCCCCTTATTGTAAAGGAGGCTTATCACCTTCCACAGGTTCACTGATAGAGCACTGATTGGCTACTGCACACTGCACATGGAATGGATGGCTCCTGGCTCTCAGCAAACATGTCAAGCATATCCGTGGTGATTGTAGCGCGGCTTGGCTGACAAATAAGGTATCGTTAAAAGGCGGGCGGCCTATCACCTCTCGCCTGCTCCAGGATTACCTAATATCTCAGGAGGCAGGATCAGCCAATGCAACAGGAGAGAGAGACAAGGGAGAGGGAGAGGAGGAGGGGGGAGTCGGGGTTGCTCAGGTGTTGCTGTTTAGCCTAGCGCTTGGAATACATTAGCCAGGAAGCTCCCGTGTGTCAAACTGTTACCAGGTGACAGAGAGGGAGTGAGAGCGAGGCAGCACTCCATGCTTCCCCCCACCCAAATCTAAATGACCCCTCAGCTCATTTCCCAAGGCAGAGCTTATGTTTACATACTCTCTGGGAGCTTCTGCAGATGCTCCATTTCATAAGCACTAACTGAATCAGACAGGCTGAGGCTGTGCCTGCACTGATGGATTCAGCGTGGACTGCTGGCTGGCAATAGCTTTTTGAAACACCTAGAGGGTATTTCTCATGTTCTTGTGTTTCAAGGAGCCCTGACTGAATGTAATTATCACTCAGGTCTTTTTTGAATTTGTGTGATATGAGTTTGGGTCACAGTTAAGCTCGAGTGATATTAATGGAATTAATTATTATTATTATTATTATTATTATTATGTATTATTATTATTATTGGATTGTAAAAACTCAACACATCATCTTCTGATGTTGTTTACACCAGGCTGGAGGAGGGTGGGGGCAGATGTTGACTCCCAAACTGATCAAGTGGCCACTCAGCTGTCGCCAGAGGTGTCGTCATGTTTTATCAGGCTTGTTAAAGAGCTATTAATGAGAAGTACAGGCCCAAAGTCCCGAGCCTGATGTCCAAGCAACGCTAACCTTTTGTCTGGGCCGAGTTATCTTGAGTGAACTTTTCAAAAAGCCAAAGGCCATCAAGATGAAAGGGCATGTGCCAGGATTACTTTGCATTTGGCTGAAGCCTCTCACTTATGGTCAGTTTATTAGAAGGTGGATGGAAACGAGGGGATAGACAGCTGAGGCAGGACAGTAAAGAGAATGAGACAAGTGTTTCTTTCTGCTCCAGATAGTAATACAAAACATATGATATAAATAGAATCTGAATCTTATGATTTGACCTTGTGTGACCATTTGGTAGTGGGCGCCTGTGAGGAGGGATGTGCACATATCAGTGACACTGTCACCACATACACCAGCTGATGCTGGTGGAGATGAATGTCTCAGGACTAGTTGTCCTGCTCTTCTTGCTCATTCTCTTATCATCTTTGTATCATCATAGTCATTGGTAGTATAGATAAATACAATGAATAATGGATGACAGGGGTATTATTTTTAAAGCAGCTTGGTTGCTGTAAGAAATAATAAGGTTCTTTGGTGTTGATTATTGATTGAGTATTAATGACAGCTGAGTCCAGTTACGAACACTGTGCCACAGCAACAGCAGGTCAAATACACTTTAATTCACAGTATCAAGCTAATGTAGAATTCCGTCCAACCGACCCTGACATGAGAACAAGCCAGCTGCAAGAGAGAAGCAGTTTTCTGTATGAAACAAACAAAACAATAATGATACAAAAAGTTAATATGCATCATTCTGCAGATGTATTTCATTAAGTATGAAATCCAGCTACATAAACTTGCACAGTGTTTCGAGTCCTCCAAATAAACATGGACGGCACACAGTTTTCTATTAACTGTGTTTGTTTTCTTCATGGAAATGAAATATTGAATGCTGCCCATTAGCAAACCAGCATGGCATCACTGAGTGTGAGCTCATTTTCTACAATGTTGTTTTGCAAATTAACCATGCCTTCAGTGCATGTGCATTGGACAGACTTGTTTTTTTATACACCAAATCTCTCCTCAAGCTTGTATACAAATATGCTTTTATCCTGTCTTTAACATTGAAGGACATGGATTAAAACATGAATACTGACCTGAGTTCATTAGTTTGTTAATATTTAGATTCTATGGGCAAAACCAGTGAGATTGTTGTGAGTACTGAGTCATACTCAGACTCACCAGTCTGACACAGTTAATAAACAGAAATAAGGAAAAAATAATAATTTACCTGAAATTGATTCTCCTGGCCTCAGTTTTCTCAACTGCTTTAAGATGACGCCACTTGCTGTTCAGCTCTCCATACATTAGGGAGAGTTTAATTTTGGCACTAGTCCTGAAGGACTGCAAACCCAAACCAGAAAAATTTAAATCACTATGACAGAGCAGCAGTTTGGGTCAAAATCAGCCTGGTGGAAACAAATCAGAAAAACTAAAATGGCTTGAGTTATCAGAAAGTATGAGCTCATTTACATTAACCAGCTGAAACTGTCTGTTTGCTGCAGACAAACATTTTGCAAAGACCACACAAAAGTATGTCCTGTGTGAAGGAATAATGTACTAATTGAAGAAGGTCCTCCTCATAATTTTTGTTGCTTGGCTAACTGGTATCAGGGTCATCTTGAAGGCCTGACACTGATAGGCCTAATTAGCTTGGTCTAAGTCCTGATTTGAAGCTTGATGTTTGACAGGGTGTATAGAACTCAGGACTGCTTGATCTCTGTAGACCCACCGAGATAAGACTCAGATTACATGATCAATCCACACATGTGCTCTCACAGATACACACATAGACACACATACACATTCTATCGACGGGGTTTAACAGAGATGCATACTTATATGTTTTTTTTTTTTTTTCAAAAATGTCATTAAAATGGGTAGCTTTCTAATGTTGTGCCTCATAAGGATGGGCTTACAAACCTTTTATACTGTGTGACAAGCTCTACAGTCATAATTTTGATTACTTTCAAATACACAAGCATCTTTTTACAAGCATCACTGACAGCAACCACAACTAAACAGGCAAAGAATAGAGGGTTGTACAGAAACTCTATTAAACAAAACATGGAACAGTGACAACTGAGGTGTACACTACACATACTAAACAATCACTTGGCACCAATGATGTAAGAAAAAAACATCTCTCCCTCAGTTTTCAGCTAATTCCTTTGCGCAGCTTATTTGACAGTGGAACGTCACATGGTGTAAAGCCACTGAATTCAACAGAGCATGAGTGGGACCTTTCCTCACAATGCAACAAAGCTTAAAGGGTGTTTTCATTTGTGCAGAAGAACCCAAAGCATTGTTAGCGTAGCGACAAAAGCCCTTTCTTCCAGCTGTACGCGACTGCATTTAAATTCATATTTATCAGCTGCACCACAGTCAAAACAATTGGCATTAAATTGCACCGAGTCGGAAAGGATCACCGTCACAGCCTGAACAATGTCCAATGAAGCCAGTAAAAAAAAATTCAACAAAAAAGTGTGTGTTGGATATATCTGCCTTGGTTTGCAGATTCAACAGGAGTCTGCTTAATGAAATACACTAGGCAAATTACTTTAGAGTGAAGTGAATTAATGTTACAGTGACCTTATTTAGAGAGGTAATAGTACAGAATGTCATTCATTTTGAGAATCAATTTCTTTACATACATTCACCACTGCCTGTTATAAATATACAATAGTCTGCACAAAGTGCATCTAAGGAAGTTTCATGTCATGGCTTTGCCATGACTGACTGACATGAGAAATTTTCATTTCCAGAAGTTATCTTAGGTGTACATGCATATGACGATCATGGTGGAGGGGAGGTGTTGTGATCGGTAAGAACGAGAAAATGATTTTATTGGAAAAACCTGCTTCCAGTCTGAGAGCTGTAATTTTAAAATCCCCTTTAGGAGGAAATTGCTTTTGCCCTCCTACAATTTTTTAATATCCTGAATCATACTTAGTGCTGGTAAAACGCATCAGCTACCCGTAGCATTGCTCCTGCTGCTGCCCGAAGGTGCTTTGTGGGGAAGTTATTAGAGATTTATACCATCTGGGTGTGTGGTACCGCAGAGGGATGCAAACCTTGCCCCTTGTGCTCCATGTCTGTCCTCCTGAGCCCCCAGCCTCGCCTGTACATAGTGGGTGAAACATCCCCTTTGCCCAATGAAAGAGTAGATTAATAATTACTGAAGGGCACACGGCATAAAAAAGAAGCCCTGGAGGACATTGTCAATGTTTCATGAATGTAATAAAGCGTTTAAAAGAAAAACTCGTTCTGTGCTCACCTGAAATGCTCATGCACACCCACCCAGCCCTAAAGGCAAATGGGGGCATCGTATAATGCACCTGTTCAAAACAATATTAAGGGAGTGCCACCTTACCTTCAGGGTAATGTCAGTAATAACCTAACAAACTGCTGTTCTTTGTGTAATTGTCTTTTTGGATTTCATTGTTCCCCTTTTTTTCCTGTCTGAAATGATTAGATTAGAGGTGCTCCACTATGGTCCCCTGTTGATTTAGCCACTCTGTATTGACAGTGTAAGTGTCAGCATGGAGATGAGCCTAGAATTCAAATTACCAGCGTCCATTCTTCAGCCCATCTTCCATTCATGAGTTTATAAAACAGCTGCCGTTTTGCGAGGGAAATTAAGTTGAATACACAGGAAATCTGAGTATCACAAAGGCGAATACATCCGTTTTGAACAAAATGACACATTTGCAACTCTTCTCTAAGGCAGAAAAGGCTAATTGTGTTTTTACAGATTGTACAAGCTCTCAATTCTCCAGAGCCTCCGTTAGTGTCCCCAGAATATGTCAGCATGACGAGGGGCAGCAGCAGAAACTATGTCCAAGTAAGTTGCCTGACTGGCTCTGCCACAGTTCACTCGCTGCTTCTGGGGCGCCCTTGGAGGATGCATGAGTCATAAAGCAACACGACACCCAGCAGCGTGCGCAAGATACAGTGGCACGATGGGACAAAAAAAGCAATTAAAATCAGTGTCACCCTGCGCCTCCCTGTCCATGACACAAATGACCTTGGTGGATTTAAAATGTGTCACAATAATTTCAACATGTGCCGGGGCAGCATGAATAGTTGTCACAGATACACAACTTATTGCCTCCTTTCCTTTTCCATTCCCCTGTCAACTGAGGGCATATTTGACTAAAGGGAGCAGCTTGCACAAGTGAGTCACATTGCTGGATTGTTTTGCTACCAATCAAGGTCACTGCATGCTCATTAAATTCACTGTGGATGGATTAAGCAGAATAAATGCACAGGCACATAATCGGCATTACAGCTTTAATATTTTTCAAGTGACCCTACTGTGAAGATGATTTCATTCTTCTCTCTAATACAGCAAAGCAAGAGGGTTCATTAGCTGTTGAACCAGTGAGTCCATGATTCCCAGTTAGACAGGAGCCCCCCGCCGCCCCCCTCCCTACATGGCCCTGCCGTGCTGTGGAAAAGAGATTGCGAGGGAACGCCGAGTGAATGTCTTTCACCCCACCTATTCTCATCTCTGGCCCCGATGATTCTCCAATACTGTTAGTCGAACAGCATGTGTAACCTCCGCTGCCGACCGCTGAGATTTGCCTGTGATACAAACATCCTTGTTTGTCGCCATGGCAACCAAGTCTCCTGCCTGCTGTAGGTTGTCATGCCAGTTGCCTCCCCCGTGCTCTTCCTCACCCATTAGCGCTGCACTGTAGCTGGCACGTGTGAGCGTTGTACATCGCTCTGCGCGATCCATCCAGTTTATCTTCAGAAAGCTGCTCTCATTCCTCCGTGTCGCCGTCCCTGCGCCTTCTTGAGGTGATCCGCCTTTTAACAGCTGCTCAGAAAACCTGCATAGTATTACAACCTCCACTACAGGAATGTTTTCACTTGAGAAAACTGCCAACCAGCGCAGCCAGAGTCAATTGCTGGAATAATAGCTCAACCAGCAAAAGCCAACCGCTCAAAAAAATGGAGAGATATAACAGCAAGTGGCCTCAATTTCCACTCCTCTTGTTTACTCCACCATCTACCAGTCCCTTCATCCCGGAAAAATGGAGCAGTCTGACATGTTCGGGACTCCCATGAAGGATGATGCAAATGTGGAGGCATATAGGTCCATGCTGTGTAGAGTTCATTCTCAGAGCCAAGCTTCTTGGGGGGCAGACCAGAGGCCTTTCTTCCAAAACATGTCCACCCAGTCAGACGAAAAAACACTCATTACCACAGCGCCATGGGGCCAACCCGGCCCACTTGGGGATAATAACTAGGCATCTGCTTAAATTTGATATAATGCTGGCGTACTGGGTAGTCTGGGGTCTGCGATAGTGGCAGAAATTATTGTGCTCTCTTAAGCCGTTTGACTCCTGCACTTTGCTGCTTAAGCTGAAGCATTTGAAGCAACCCCGCTCTGTTATTCACACCAGAGGATTTAATGGGATCTTTACAATGAAGCCTCAGGGTAAACTTTGCCATATTTTGAGAGGATGATTACCCTTATTTACGGCTCTGTGGAGAACCCAGAGCTAAGACTATCATGATAATGAGTGACTTTTTTCTCCTCTGCTTGATAGGATGGGCTTGAGGCTTGAGGAGCCATTTTGCTGCTGGTGAAATTTCAGAGATTACATTTGCTGTTCCTTATCTCCCAAATTAACTCATTACCTTGACATCCTGCTTTCCCTCCCTGGGAACAGATTGGCCTTGAATTTATAATGAAACATGGCTGTCCCCTCACGTCCCATATACACGATGCGAGATTCAGCGCAAGCCTTTAACCCTCAGCCCTGTTCTTGCCATTGATTTTGACTCCACATCTAGATGAATAACCTTGAGGGAGGGGGTTGACAAAATGAGAAAGAAACGAAGATGAGAGCAAAAATAGAACGTCTTTCTTATGTCTGTCTGTGGCTCCACTGAAATGAAATTCAATCAACCAGGCAGCGTGATGTTTTTGTTTCTTAGCATGGTGGAAAAATCTTTAAAAGTATCCTGAAAAATGGGCCTGCTGCTGTACGACAGAAATTTTCTGATTGTTGGATTGTGTATTTGTTGGCACACTGTGCATCAAGGTGTGTCAAGGTAATATGGTGCGGTTGGCCAGTAAATTGGTCGACAGATTCTGTCTCTTGGACACACCTGCTGCAATAGAGGCCTGGAGGTCAAGCTGTCAAACAGTATTGTAATCCTTTAACTGCAGTAGTATCTCAAAATGGCTTGGGAGATATAATATACACAACACTTCCCATTAAGTCGGCCACAGTTACTTCCTAAATTGGGTTCAATCAGACCAACTAGGCAAAACATTTCAGTCCTGTCAATCAAATCCTTTCCTTGAAGCTTCCTCTAATTGCATATGCAAATTGCCTAAGATTATGAGTTTCCACCCGCTGTAGGGTTTGGTGATTGCGAATTGAGATAATGATGGATTTCCTCATATTCATCTCTTAAATGTTGTTAATGAAGAGGCAGCCACTTACAAATGTGGATTATGCATGCATTGTGTATTGCAAAACAAACTGTATAAGGCTGCCATTATTAACAACAAGTGTTCCAATTAAAAGTGGAATCAGTAGAGGTATTTTTCTCAGGCCAGATGTGGGGTAGATGATGCACAAGTACCCTGGATGAATATAATTCAACGTACATGCTGCCAAATCATAAAAATGGAATAAAGACTGTTGATTATCTAGTAAGTGGGGGATTGTTTGTGTGTGTGATTTTTTTTTTTTTTTTGGTTTGTTTTTCATTTTGTGCTTTGACATGTATTACTATAGCTAACTGGGCCTCCAGAGCCCTTCAGGTGTCAGGTTGTTTCAAGTTATTCCTCCACTTGAAAGAACTAGAAAACAAAAGCTTCTTCAGGAGGCATCAACCCAATCATTTGATATTTTATACCAACACAAACAATTAGACTCATTGAGCTAGCGAGACTGTTCACACCGTGGTCCAAAGTCAGTGAAGCATTGTTTGTTTTTCACATTTTTTCAGTTGTGTTTCTGTATGGAGTGTACAGTGGCCTCTACTGTGTCTATTTAGTTGTGCTGTTGCCAGCCATGTTAGTCAAAACTAGAGGCTCCTTTTTCGGTCAGAATGTTTTTATAAAATCTAAAAATCGAATCCCTTCAATATGTTGTTTATGTCTCTGTGCAACATTATGAGGCAGTTTCTGGTAGCAGCACAACACACCTCTGCTCTTCAGAAAAGGTGCTGAACCTATTCAGTGGCAGCAGGAAGGGCAACTTCAATGTCAGAGCATCACTCTGGCACACACAAACATCCTTGCTGTGCTCAGCCCTGCAGCACCTGTGGACCTGCTCACAGATTATGAGACGCTTCAATCAATAACTCCGGAGCCCATCCTCCCACTCTGGCTGACCAACCCTGCTAAGAGCCCCCGTGGGGGCCTGAGCGCCAGACAAGCACAGGCGAATATCTCTGCACTGGCTGTGGACCCTGTTACTTCCACGTGTCCTCGTTTTTAAATCGATAGCAAACTTCCATGAAACCATAAACACAGCAACATCCATCATGGTGAGGTGTCAGCCGCTGTTGTCATTATGGTCAACCAGGGGATTATTTGCAATGCAGATTTGGGGGGAGTGTGTGCAATGAGGCATCACAGCCACTAGATATTGCTGCAACCTGAAATCTGGCTGTGCCTCTGGAGAATCAGACATGACGTTTGGTGGCCACGAAGAGCCAAGGCAGTGTTGCATAACAGGCTCTCGCAAACAACACCTTCATCTGTTCATCTGTAAATACCCAAGCAAGGACAACTCTGAGAGATTCCACAGATGAAAAACAACCTCTCTCATCTCTCATTTGATTTTTGAGGAAGGAAAAAGTGGACGTATCAATGATCAGCACTAATTAGTTCTTTGAATAAATTCTGGACAAGCTGCCGAGCATGCGTCGCCAATATTTTCTGAAGACCTGTTAACATCTTTTAATTGGCCTCAGTTCTACATCAGTGAATGCAGATTTCAATTTTGCTAACACAAATTGCGTTATAATTTGAAAAAGCAAAATCAAGATACTGTACTTAGATCAGCAGTTCACTCCTGAGCAGTCAACCAGTGAAAAATTAATTAGAAAGAATCTTATTTGGGGAAGCTTAAGAATCCCAGGCTGTTACGTTACTGTTACCAGTCCATCCTCTGAAGTCGCTCTGTGTTGGTATTTGCAGCATGTGTGATTGTGGGAAGCTGTTTGCTCTGCTCCCAAGAAAATACATCCTCTCTGGACAGAAACACTCTTTTCTGGCGTCCTTACTGCAAATCACCAGTTGTTGATTGACCCTGTATCTCAGAGCTGTGCCAGTAAATGATATTGTCCCTCTGTGTTGTCTCGCTGTCTGTCTCTGTGTACAGTAAACACAGTCAGTGACTCATGACTCCATCTCGTGCTTTGGGGTCACTACATACTAGCTGGCACTCTGTTTACCCTCTGTCTACCTTCTATCTCCTCTTTGTTATCGCTCCCCCTCTTGCTCTGTCCATCAGTCCCTCTCTCTTTCACTCTCTGTGGGTGCAGTCCATTCTCTGGATGCATACATGAAGAGATTCGGTGGAAAACACACAGCCACAGGGCAGTGTCTGGTTTATTGAATTTGCAGGATGTGCTCCAAATGAATGCGTTTACAGCAGGAAAAGAAAGAAGAGCACCATCCCCTTCCCCTGGAGTACAATTTCATTCATTTAATGTCTGTTAAAATTGTGCCACAAAGGCAAAATAATTTTTTTCTGTGTTGACCTCATTTTGATCTAATTTGACATGTTTTTGAGCCGATGGTTTGCCTCAGAGGCATCGTAGACTCCTTTGACTGACTGCAACGCAGTCGGCCGGACCTGTGTTAACACAGCAGACATAATATTTATTGAATGTGACCCAGATTCTTAAACAGAATTCGGATCATGGCAAGGTCTGCACAATTACAGAGGAGTCAGTGAATCATGTTTCAAATCCTTCACATTAACCAAATACTTAAGCCCAGTTCCTCTTGTAATGCTATTTAAAATAGGATTTGGTGTTGTTCAGAGGCTTAAAGGGGCAGTGGCTCCTGTAATCTGATACAGCCTGTGAACTAGTCTTTTAAATGTTGAATCGATATGTAGCTAAATACGCTGGGTCTTGGGTGTTGGTGGTGTGCCAACATGACTCCTTGCCTGTTGATAAAAATAACTTGGTGCTCACTTTCTCTACGTGTAGCCATGTTTTGTTCTATTTCAGCCTTGTAGGAAGCGCACTACTTTCTCACCCGCTTTGAGGCTGACCTCCACAGGCGTGGAGATGCCGTCTGTCACTGAGAGGAGGTGTGTTTGTGTAGCAAGTGTGTGGTTTGTTGTTTGTTTATGACGTGGTGGGATGATATTAATGGAGATGAACAGCTTGGCTTCCAAATGATAACAATTTAGGATCCCCTCAACATGTAGTAATTACAGACTGAATGTTTAGAGCAATGCTTCTGTATAATATAGATGCATCACAAATTATTGAAATACCTGAATTAATGAGTGGAGAAACATAATGAATGCAGATACTTCAAAACAGGGCCCAAGGTCACCCATTAGTTTGAGTATGAAATGAATGAATTCAAATATTCTTGTAATGGAAAGTTTTCTGAGCTGTGCCACCACAAGAGGACAGGCTTTACCATAAACTACAGTAGAGCTGAAACGATTAGTCGATTAAATCAATATTTGATATCCAGTGGACTGATTGACTGTGTCAGTTCCCAACCTAATTGGTTTGTTGTGAAATTCTCAGATGACATTGTTCTCCTTTGTCTACTTACAAGTAACCCCAGTATTGTGACATGTTAAGTTGGAGTCGATAGGTTTTTGGACTGGAATAACGAGCATCACTTGAACAGTAATGTGTATAAAACTGGGGAAATTGTGTCAGATGTCTGTATGAAATGTTGCAAATGTCTACATGAAAATCTATCACCGTTATTATGTGATACGAGTCCATCTTATATTATGGTATCATTAGCTGGTTAGGAAACAGTCAAGTTTAAACCTCAAATATTTAATCAGGTTAAACTTGCAGAGAAAAAGATAACAAGGTCTACGATAACTGTAGGTTTTATTAACTGCCTGTGTGCCTATTTGTGTATAAGTGAGAGGTATGTTACTGTGAGGGTAATATTTGGAAATGTGTCCTTATCAAATGTGTGTTTAATGTTTTTATTGTGATGTTTATAATGTCTGGTTGATGTAGCACTTCCCTTAATCGAAGATCCTTTTCTGGGAGACAGTACAGTAATCCTAAGCTTTCCTTCACATACATACATAGTAGCTCAATGTTTGTGCCCTTTAGCAAACAAGACACAGATCCTCTTTCATGCACTCCCAGTGCAAGTCACTCTGCTAGAGAGCAGAGGCTAAATGCCTGAATAACCACAGTGGTAGGAGCAGAGTCAGACTCAAAACCACAGTGTGTAGGATACCTCCCTCCGTCACGCAGAGCAGCAGTTGAGGCTGAGCCTTGTCGCAGCAGCCGACTTCACAGAAACTTTCTCATTAACTTGTGTAATGAGTTGAGCGTATAGATGCAGCGAGTCCCAGACCCCTCCGTCCCAGGGGTGGCTCCTTCTGTCCCACCATCAGTCAGGGAGTCACTGTGTCAGATGTTTTATTCAACACAGCTGCGTGTATTTTTGGCACCTGGCTGCTTCATCAGAAAGGAAGGAGGAAGAGGTGGAGGGAGGGGGTTGGGTGCGTTGTGGGTTCGCCAGAATGGGGTCACTATTGCTTCATGTTTCCAAACCTGCTGGACCACCGCAGGCTAACATCAAACACCCAGAACACCTGTTTCCAGACAGCGTTCGTCGTTCAGCCTCCGCTCAGATGAAAGGACCAGAAAGTTTTAGACCGGGGGGGAAATCACACCAAGATTAAAGATGTGGCGTTGTTTAAACGGTGGAACAGAATGGTTTTCAATTGATGAATGTTTTTGGGTCTTTGTTTGATGCTAAGTTTATTTCAAAGAAATCCATCTTGGTTTGCGATGTTGGTGACTTGGGGCACTCATATAGCATCAGAAGCATCTCATAGGCACATTGCTAGAGCATGATTAGTGATGTAACCAAAACAAAAAGCTGTATTCACCGTGAATACTGGGATGCTGCGTTACACTCGATGACAGGATATTGCATAGCCTCACTAATCTTTTTAATGACAGCCTGATGATGCAACGTCTCACCTTCTAATGATCATGGTTTTATCTGGTTTAGTGTCAGATGTCCTTTGTTGAGCAAATAAATTTTAATAATTAACTTAAAATTGAGACCTCTCTATGAAAAAACCTGCATCAGTCAGTCTGATGTTCTACCATGACAGAACCAGGTGGATTTAGACTAAAAATACAGAACTCTCTGTTCTCTCTGTCTCTAAACAGATACTGGCAAACAGTAACCTGCAGTTTGAGGCAGGAGATTAGACACACTTGATACAGAGTTTCTCTTCAATGACCATCATCATCATTCCATGACTGCTTGGTAATTTAGTCACCATCTCCAGAAGTTCAAAGCAACACCAATGTTTTGCTACTAACTCTATCACTTCTTTTCCTCTACTGAGGTTAGCATGCTAAACAGCTAGCCCTGATCCAGTCAGTCACCCCATCTCGTCACTTTCTGATAGCAGCTCACTGTAGTGCCCAGACTGCTCTGAAGAAGTAGCATTGAGGGCGTACTCTAATATAGATGCTACAGTGGCTGAAGCTTTTGGCAAGCCACCACAAACACCGCCTGCTGCTGGCAAGACACCAAATTCAGCGGAGGATAAAAACGTACAAATAGCTGCTTTTAATGCTCGCCAGTTTGTGGCTATAGCACATACTAGATGGGCCACACAGTTGTAGCCAGGGCAGAGTAGCTAGCATATGCCAGTGCTTTAGTTTCTATTATAACATTCCTGCTTTACTAGAGAGATGATGAGCATTGATGTTGAAAAATAAACAGTGAGAAGTGAGTATCTGGAAAAGAAATTATCCTTGTATATTTATGAGCATCATATGCAGCTGGTCTCTGTTACCCAGTAGCAGGCCGTAAAGAGTAAATGTTTATTTCTTTTGCTTTTTCTGCTTCATTTCCTTAAACCCTATTGACACCACATGAAAAAGTTGATTCTTAAACTATCCTCAGGCCACAGTAGCCTTCACAGTATAAATCTCAATTATAAAGTCTGAATAATACAGCAGTTGTAACCATGCTGATATTTTTTTTAGAAAAGTTATAATGTGTTCAAAATATTTTCAGTGGTCTTTTGATTCTGTAAAGTGTTGGAAAATGTACAGATCCCTTCTCTTCCATAAAGTCTCAAAGCTCCGTAGCTCAATGCTGAATTTTAAAGCCACAGAAATGTCAAAATTTCCATGTTGTCACAGACATAGAGAGAGAGAGAGAGAGAGAGGGACAGATAGTGGCTGAATTTCAGGGGCATGTGTTTGAAGTGTATTCCCCCAGAGAAAGACAGCCCTCACACTGTCTTTCATTTCCTATTTCCACTTTGTGAAGAAATCAGCAAAGTCAAGAAAAGCCAGCAAACCAAAGAACATATACATTCTTTTTGATTACCACACAAGTGGATATCTCCAGCCTCATGTCAGCAAGATGAAAGGATTCCTAAATTTTGTATTGTATCCTTCTGAAAGAAAAACGAATGGAAAAACAAACACGAATAATTGACTGTGTGTGCATAAACGTGTGTGTGTGCTTCCTGCTTTTGCACATTATCAGCATCCGTGTGCCTCCCCACGCTTAACCATAAATAAACGGTTGCTAAGGGTGCACTCTCAGAGGGTATTTAGGAAGCCAGTACATGTAGATTAATGTGACTCTAAGCACAAAGGATGAATTACACCTTTCAATAAAACGATGCCCTGCTGTTTGAAAATTAATTACATTTCCAAAAACAGACTGCAACGAAGAGACCAAAGAGAGAGCTAATCAGTAAAACCCCTCTTTGTTCCTTTAAATGAATTGTGAATTGTGTATTTCCATAACATGTTTCCTGATTAAAGTCATAAAATCCTGGGGACGGTCCTGAAAAAACAAAAGATCAGGAGCTGTTGCTGAAGCGACGATGAGTTCTTTAGAGAGCAACGGGAGGATTTGAAAATTGAGCAAAGACAACACACCATGAAATGCCATCGCATCAGGCAAGCGCTCTGCAGTGGCCAAAACATAAAATGTCCCGTCTTCCTTTAATTCACCATAAAATGATTTTCCTCCACCGCCCCCCTTTAGAGAGTGTCCACTGAGGTTAGCAGCCATGGTTCCACAAATATTCATTAGGCATAAATACAAAATCAGAGTGATTCACTGGCATCAGCCACCTTTTGCCCTATCAATTTGAATGCATGGCATATCTGTAATTCATTCAGCTGCAATAATGGGATTGCACTACTGTTGTAGTGGCAACCTTCATAACTGCAACTGCAATAATGACCTGGGCCCCTTTTATCCTCCGCATGGCCTACACATACATCAATGGTAATGATTTTCCCTTCACCAAAGTGTGGAAATACTGTATCCAGGCTATGCAGTTTTCACTTCACATTCATTAAGTCCACATTTAACCAACCGAAGGTCCTCTTTGTATTCTTGCCTCACATTTTTCTGAACATTAGAGAGGATGTGTTGCGTGAGATGCATCCATACAGAGCTGAGGATGATGCAAGGTTGTGTTTTGAGTTAGGCTTCTGGTCTATAATTCAGTACATAAAAGGAAAAAATCAGTTCTCAGTCTTTGGGTCAATTTTGAATGATCAAGATTTATTTTGTTTATAACAGTTTTAGTAAAAACTGGTACTAGATTCTTTAGGCTGATACTTTTGTTAATATTCGAGAAATGAAGATAATATATCGTCCAGTATTCTTTTATTTACACATATACACAACAAACATTTCACTGGTTATGGATATGGTCTAAACAGGACATATTACAGTTGAGGGGTAAACTCAGTGCTCTCTGGAGGACAAACATGTAATTGATATTTCTGTACTGCAGTTTATTGCTACTTGGCATCCAGCATAAACGTCAGTAAATATAATAAGGGAATATGAGCTGATAATTTTAGCCTGCTGATTTATTGACTTAAGTATATTAAGTATATTGTGCACCCACTTCTCCTCACTTAACAATTTTTGGCTGATGGAGTATTTTCCAATCTTGCTGACAAGAGCTCTTATCAAAAATGTTTATGTTGAAAAATAATGATTTGATGACATTGTTATTAGATTTCAACCTCCAAAATCAAATTCTTACAATAGCTCTAATAAAAAAGTAAAAGTAATAGCAGTCCACTCTAATGTTAGTATCATAACTGTACATTTATTAATTCATTACACTGTCATTTCTCTTCATCTGTGATATCAGTTTCCAACTATAGTCTAACTGATAGATAATGATGTGTAACTTACCTTTTGCGTAATCACAAACATATTTTTTATCTCCAGTCGTAAACTTCAGTCATAACACTCATCACTGCTTTTGCAGTCCTTAAGGGATTCTCCAGAAAAGGTGGACAAGAGGTACAGTAGGTATCAGAAAAAAAGACAAATTTGGCAGGTTGTTGACAGACTCACTGAAGTGGGACAGCAGCTCACGAGGGAGCGAGTGATTTCTGTCACGTCTCTCTGCACGTCCTCCTCCCTGACTAGAGCAGAAAAATGTATGCATGATCTTCTAGCATCAAAATATTCTGTAAATGTCCAATAGAACAATCAAATACCACCATTTTAATGGAGCCAGTAATGACTGCGTAGAGATAGATTTGATTTGTTAGCTTGTCAGCACCATTACGCCTCAGCTGTCAGAGAAATGAAGGTGCTGCCAGGAAGGGGCAAAGGGAAGGAATGGAAGATAGAGTGTTCATGAGCAGCCAATGATGAATTACATGGCGGAGGGTCTGATTAGCTTTTTATCTGCTCACGGGACTCTTGGGGAAGAACAGAGATTGATGGGCTGCGGAGAGCTGACATGGTGTTGTTTATTTGGCCGGTGCATACTTGGCCGGAGTGTAGTGTGCCACAGAAAGATGAGCAGCTAAGGCTCCCCTCTCAACACCCATTAAACAGCCCTTCTCCTCTCTCACTTGTCCTTTGAATTAGGAGTTATTTTAAGGAAGCTTAGCAGGCACATTTCTCCTTTGTTTGAAATACAGTCTCTCTCTCTAAATATCACCTTTTTTCTCTAGAAATGTCTCCTGAGCTAATTCCAGTTTGCTAACCTGGAGAGGGCATTGGAGTGTCTTAGTGATGTACACTTGTAATGTAATAATCCCAAAATCGATACTCAAGAACAATATTGATCTTCCGCATTTACTCCTACCATGTCCAAGTATTAGCTTTGCTGCCTTGGAGGGAAACACTCAAACTATGCCATAGATTTTCTTTAAGGTTCAAGGTCACCTTGAGGAATACCGTCTCCATGAAAAAAAAAATCTAGCAAATGTGTAATGAGGTGATGACTGAAAACAGGTTATACTATACACATGGGATGTGCAGATATGTACTGTTGGGGGAATAAACATCTTGAAACCTAAATCTTTTTTTACAGTGTGCCAGAAATAACTAAAAGATAATCACACATGAATAACAAGCTTTGAAAGAGAATCTTGGCTAAGAAGTCCCTTTGGATTTTAAAACTGAGTGTTGATTAATAATGAATAAATCTTACATTATTCTGATAGAAGTTCTGAACTCTCTAGAATCAGCTTTGTTGGAAGATGATAACTTTCCTAATACCTACTGTACACCTTGTCCACCTTTTCTGGAGAATCCCCCCGAAGACAACACTGTAATCTATACTGTGCCCTTAAAAACATAAAAAAAGAAAATATTTAACCACACCTAAGACACAGTCATGTAAACTAAAAGTGGTTGTAAAAATGAATGAAACATGGGAAAATAAGTGTACACTTGCATTTTTAACAAGGTACAGTAATATATATTTGCTATCATTTTACAGTCATTGATTACTGATCTTTAAATTGACTGAAGACTCTCAGAATCCCACTGGTAAGCACTTTAAGACACTTCTTGAGAGTTCATCTCCTTTTAATAACTTAAAAGAAGTCATTTAGCTAACTTTAAGATAAGTTATAAACACCAACTCTTTCAGGAACTTGTCAAAGAAACTCCTCATTATTGTGCAGTAGATAGTAACCATGTTCCCTTAGAAAAAATACTCAGTGATTAGAACAGTTTTCAAAAGATTCATTATACGTCTTGCTCACTTCATTCACTCGACATAAATTTGTTGAGTGTAAGAGTGAATTATAGTTTTTCTCTTTTTGCCATTCGTCTCTGCAGTGCATTTGGGTGAGGTGTTTGCCGATTTCTGCTGGAGGCGATGCCCAAATATTTGTACATTTGTCGCCCTATTTTCTGTCTCTAAAGAGCTAAAATCACAAAGGAAAATGAAACACTGTAGTTTTTGAAATTTAGCAATATGGCAGAACCACAATCCACTCCACTGTGTGTGTGCGTGTGTGTGTGTGTGTAGTCTGTCAACATCCATTTCCTTCACTTAGAGCTAATACCCTGTATTGAGCAACAAGCAGGCGTGCTCCAAACAGAAGCCAGAGCTAAATAACCATGCCTAATATAGCCTAGTATATCCAAAATGGGAATCAGTGCATCCAGAGTGTCTGAAACTGTTGTGCTAATCGGCCTTGATGAAAGTCAGTGTGCAGACCACATCTCTCCTCATAGATTTATGGGATGGGAAACCAAAGGGCTCATATGCTTCTAAAGTGGATATGGATTGATACTATTTACAAAGCCTGAAGTGCGCACACACACACAAGGAGGGAGTATTAACCTCTGATCACTTTACCAATGAACAGACTTTTTAAATTACATTTACTGTAGATTTGTATTGCTCATGATGGGACATGAATCTGTTAATGTACATCTGTCACATCCTGCTGTTAAAATGTGTCGGTCTACTTTACAAGCAGTCAAGTATTCATGACCAGGAGGCCTTCTGACACCTGATGCTCTGCTCATAATTGTAATTTTCTGTCCATCTCCAACCAAAAATGGCATTCTCTTGCTGAGAGGCATATAAGCTGTGCAAGTGTTTACTCCAGCTATGTTGGCAGCAACAGCAGTGTCCTCCCCAGAGTCTGTGGCCTATGGGTATGATTAAGCAAAGCTCTAGACTGGCATTTATTGAAACAGGGAATTTGGAAGCCCACGTTGCTGTTGGTTCATGACCGGTCGTGTTTATCGTGCCTTTATTGTGGTTTTCATTCACCCTGACAAAGCCTGTAGCTTCATTACAGATGAGTTTCAGCCTCATTGGAGTTCTGTGCCTGCCTGGCCGATAGATGGTCAAACTAGTATTCATGGCAGTTGAAAAACCTGCTTCCAAACTGGATGAAAGCTTGGATTTCTGGGCTTATTTGACTTGTTTAAAAAAGCCACCAAACTCACTAGGGTCCTGGTTTGTTACACTTTCATTTTCCAGCTAGTACATTTGCTTTTAATCGTTTCAGAAAATGGCTCCTACTACCATGTATTCATAGTACTGTAGTGCAGTTGACAGTATTTGCCATCTTAGTCTAGACAGCAGCTGTGTTTGGTCAGCTGAAGCTAATGGCTAACATCTAAGCTGCTGGATCTACTGTACAGACAGACCGCCCATCAACAACTCCACACAAGTCTTCCTGTAGCTCTTTCATAACTTCACCCACCACAGACTTGTATTTATATGTAAATTAGGTTTTAGTTAAGTGTCAGTCTTAAATTATTCTTAAATAATCTTGCACTGTCTCATCTTCCCTTCATCACATCTGTAGCAGTGTTATATTACACACTGATTTTTGGTTTTTATCCTTCCTACATGTAAGAAGATTCTTCAGCTGTTGTTAATCAGGGGCAGACGTAGATGAATCTGTGGGTTTTTCCTTTTAAAATTACTTCTTTTTCATCATGTTGAAAGCTTCCCAAAAGAAAGAAAGTTATGCTTCAACATTTGCCTCAGATCGCATTGAAATGCTGCATCTTAATTTTCAGCACCAAGCTAATTTGTCTGAATATGGGCTCAAATCTATTGAGAAAATCATTGGATAAGAAAGCTATACAGTCTCTTAACTCAACACTTTAGTAGAAAAGATGAAAACACAATTCTTCTAGTTTTCAAGTCTGTTTGATGAGGATTCTACCAACTTTAATGAGCACCAAAGAGAGCCATATTTCCCTCTTTGTAACCCACTTTCAGTTTCCTGAGGTTAGTGTGGAATATGAGACCACCCTCAAAGTCCTAAGTGGTGGGATTAGATGTTGAACGCAACCCATTTTCAAATCTAATCAGCAAAAGCTGCTTTTATGGTTTGTTTATTGTGCCATAACAAGAGCCTTGACATATAATAACATACTATAATATTCATCAGACAGCATGCTGTTGACAAACTCTTGGATAACTACGCTATTAATAATTGAAAAGGGCAGAAGCTTCAATGCAAACATAAGGGCAGGGATAGATACATCGCCTCGTAATGGGTCAGATTATGGTGTTACCACCGCTGCTCACTGTAGGACTGTAGAGAAAAATAAAACAGTTTTTGTCATTTATATGAAAACACAATAAACAAACAAACAAAAAAAAGTTTATTATGGAAATCATCACCTTCTAGCCTTTGATCAGATTTCTGAGGGTATATTTTTAAACCTGGGCCTTATTTTCCCATGATTTTGGGTGTAAATGATTCATAGTGACAGAAATATTTGGCTGCAATGGTGTACCTGGCCCCATGCAAACAGCCGATGCAATGTAATCCAACTGAGCAATTGTTCCTGTCTGAGTATGTCCAGTAAAGTGCTTGTTTTACACCTAAAAACATGGAAAAATAAGGCAGAGGTTCCAGTATACCATAGCTTTTTAATCTGTCCAAGGAGGCTGTCTGATACTTTCCCATACAAATAGCAGTGAAACACTTAAGCAGTCCCTGGTCGTGCTCACGGCAGCTGCCCAGACCTGTCAGCACTGATAACACGTACAGTCTTCTGTGACGTCCGTCCGACTCCCGGGAGTGGGCGGAGGTCTGGCAGAGGAAGGGGCGGAGATGCCAAAGATCTGAGGTGCTTCCACTTCGCCACAGGCAAGAGCTTCCTCCACCCAGCCCCCTGCCCTTCTTTTGGCTCCAAAATGAGCAGTAAAAGGTCAAAGCATCCTCTGCTGCCTGCTGCATTATTTGCCCTTTCTGCTCGCCAAGATCCCCCATTGACCTCCAGTCAGAATCCCTCCCTCTCTGCTGAACTCTGTGGCACTCCTGCTAATGAGATTTTAACTGTGCCTATGCATCGTTCTCTACCTTTTAAACAACTATGGACTCCCTAGCTTGTTTTTTTTCCCCTCCCTTTTTCAAACAGCCATTAAGTCCCTCTGGCTACTATTGAGATCATAGCCTCTATTGCTGGACCACAGAAAATAGATGAATTACCGCTGATGGAGTACTCTTATTGTGTCCTGTTTTCATTACCCATGTCACCCTGCTCTCTTTATTCTCTATCTCTCCTCCATTCTTAGGCATTGTATTTTCCAGGATATGATACTGTTATTTATACAGGGACCTTAACAATGAATGCATGAAACCATTGTTATCCAAAGCTAAGACAAACAAGCCCTGTTTTCAGCTTTGTGACAGTGAATGTTTTTGACAAACCTGTGTGCTTTTGAATGTTTTGGAGGTTGGAAATTTTCTTCTACCAGTACAGGAGCACCTATCTTTCAGTTTTCATATTGATTTTTCCATTTCAAAATCACCAAATTTAGAGATAATAGGGCTTTAACTGGACAAGGATGACACATTCAGCACCATTAGTTTTGTACTGTAATTATGTGAATCCTTTTAAAACCCATTTTCCGTACTTTATTTCTTTTTACTGTAGAGGCAGGTGAGTTAGAGAAAGAATTTGAAGCTTTAAACAACAGAGACTGTGCTAAAGATCTCACAACCTAACAATGCAAATCACATATTTTGATACATTCTGTGTACTGTATATACTATGCTGATATTTTTCAAGTAACCAAAGCAATATCCCAGAAGCTGTGATAAGGTTACATCCTCTAATAAGAAAACAGTATGGGATAGCTATGGATTGATGATATACAGTATATACTATACATCTGATCCTCTTACTAGGTTGCTTCCCTCTCTCCATGGATATATGGGAATTTTCAGTTTCCTCATAGAAGACTGCAATTTTGGTGTCAAGATTTCATCTGCATAATCAATCCTATCTTAAACTAAAGATAATCTATATCAAATAACCTCAAGCTACCAGCATTCATAGCTCAGTATGTGTTGAGTGATGACCAAGATACTGTAGCCCCACCTGCTGTACAGGAGCATACAATGTCCAAGCTATGTTAAAGAGAAAATGGTCAGGAATAAGAGAGAGAGGGAACACATCATGGCTTATTATTTTTAGGCTGCATGCTTCTGCTTCTTTGCTCTGTAATTATGCATGCAACTGGCACACGGCAAGTTATTTATACTGTAGGAGTGTGTTGCCCAACTGCCACGAATCTTCTGATTGGTGCAACTGTTTTTCTAGGTCAGACAGTGGATCACATGCGTACACACACACAGGCAGTCAAATATTCTCTTTCTCTCACACACACAGCCAAATGCTTCCACCGGTGAAAGGTGATGTGCATTATTCGCCTGGTTGCTCCTCTTCCTCCCCAATCTAAATATAAACATGACTCACAGCAAGCGATGGCAGTTGCACTGACTCAAGATGGCGGCATACCTTCAGTGGTTCTTTACTAAGTCTGACGGGTTCTCCTTCTCCCATCGGCAGGATAGTTTTCTAGTTTCCTTCTTTCTATCCATTCTACTCCTGGGCGACACACCCGAGCTGAGCAGTATGTACGCACTTGTCAATGAAAGACTGATAATTGCTATTGCTTGGGAATAATCTATAGGTAATAAACGTGGCACTGCCAGCTGTTGTGTGCTGCTCAGAGGCTCCCAGGGGTGGTGATCAGGTGGGTGCTCATCTGGCAGCTGTAGAGGAAGGATGAGACCTGGCTCTGCCCCATCGCCTCTCCCTCTCTTTCTCTCTCTGTCTTTCTTTATTTTGTCTCCTACCCTCCCTCTCTCTCTTTCTCTCTGTCCCCTGGGTGTCCTGAACTCAGTGTGTCTGTGCCTTCAGACAGGAGTTGATGTAAAGATTGCAGAGGAGAAATACATCAATAACATCATTCAGCTTTTTTTTTTTTTTTTTTTTTTTTTTTGCTGATAAACAACATGGATATTGGAGGCTATCAGGGTGCACCATGGGGAGTGCAGTAGAGTGAGAATCATTAAAAAAACAGGCATACAAGTAAACCAGTGTTAAGTAAAAACAAGTCATAATCAAAAAATTGTAACATTGTAACTTACTTCTATTGTTACATTTATGTTTATCATAAATTGATGCTTGTTGCTGCAAGTAAATTTAGCTGGTTCACATTCAGTAAGATACCTATTTGACATTAGACCTTTATTTTGAAGAATAAACATGGCATTCCAAAGTGGCAGTAATCTGACTAATTACAGCTTTATAGTTGTGATGACGAACTGCTGGTTAGTCACGTCTAACATTGTTCACATACCTGATTGTTGACACTTAATAATACTCTTGCCAGCTCAGCACTAACCTGTCTCTAAAGTCAGTGATGCAACCAGATACATAGTCAATGCAGTGAAAGACTCACCACTCCAGTCTTTTTGATCACGAGAAAAACACAGTGCACTCTTCCTTTGCAGACATTCCAGCATTTGAAGAGCAGAGTATTTTAACCAGACAACATGAAGGATATCCATTTTGTAATTTGGTCAGTCAATGAAATTAGCACTAATTAGCTATAGTTGTCATAGTAGATGGAAAAGTTGATGGTCACAGACTAAACTTTTATCAAGGGTTTTAGCAGCTCGTTAAAACATGGTTAATAATGTAAACTCTAATTAGAACTGTGACTCTTGCGGTTTGAGAATTGACCTCTGTCAGACTGAGATTTTCATATATAAAATAATGAATTGTCTTTTATTTCCAGAAAATTCATCATCAGCTGTAGTTCTTGTTATGCACAATTATTTCTTAAAGCACCTTATGTTAATACAAAGGACATTATGTTCATAAGACTATATCTTAGTATACTACCCTATAAAATATCCTCTTTTTACCATCACTATGCTCTTTTCCCTTATGGAAATGACTTGAATTCATAAACTACTTAAAGGGTGTGACTGAAGTCCATAAAAGCCACCCATTTTGGCTCATCTCAGTCTAACCTGTTGGTCTGACTGCCAGCTTTGTCACAGTATCGATCATCTCAACTCCACCAACAATGCCTCACTGGTCATTGTTTCAACCTTGGACATTTTTTTTTTTATACTACTTTCAGTTCCTTTATCACTA